>NC_056585.1:18514928-18615356 GCF_018340385.1 Cyprinus carpio | reverse complement strand
CTCCCAAGGCGTCTATAAAAACATTATGCCTAGCGACATGTCTGTGCCATCACTCTTCAGCAGAACATGGTGGCAGTCCGTCACCGTATTACACCTAGCTGTGGGACCGCAGTTGTGTTTGTGCACCTGGAATTTGCAGAGGGTGAGACGAGACACATTAAATTAAGAAATAAAACAGCTAAGTAACCCACGGCTGCTAAATGTTCCATGTCAGAGCAGACAAGATTCAAATAATGTAGCTGTTACAGTATCTCCTGTTTAGAGATGCAAAAAGCAAAATCCTCTTTGATAGAAAACTGGGCCATCTAAATGGTTGACTAGTTGAAATGTTCTTAATTTTATGTCATTATTAATCTATTTTAAGCAAGTATTTCACTCTAGACAAAATATTTAAAACAAAAAAAAAAATAATAGTTGCTGCTTTATTTAATTTATCTTTTCTACACAACATAACAACCTACCATTTTATTTTTGTATACAGGTTATTCCGTCATGATGGAAAAATGCTGTTTTTTCCCTGCTCAATCTGACTGTTCTGTCCTGTTGTATTTTATTTTTTTGTGTCATATTCCACTTTAGAGGAAGGAGTTTCTTCATTGTAATGCTCTGTATTGGAAATGGCAGCCGTCTGAATAGAGTGGCAGTAAAAAAGGCTGTAGGCTCATATCAGCTGAGCTCACCGTTGCTGTGTAGCAGGGGATTGGTTCTCAGTTGAGCGTGTTTGTGGTCTGGCAAATATTCCATAAGAGAGAGCTTGATCAGACTGTCTAGATTTCACCTGTCATCACAGAATATCTCCTCCAACCCATTTGAATCTGGCCTCTGCTTCCACACCAGCCGCCCGTGTTTACAAATCAAACTTTGTCTGACGGGACCTCATAAATATTGCTCTAAAACATTAGTGTTTAGTTCATCTCATTCAGTGCAAAAAGCCCAATCCATCAAATCAGGGCAATTTGGAGGTGTTTCTGGTTTATGGTTGCAGTTATATCTAGGTTGACCTGGTTTTAAGTGTGTTTCACGTCTCATATGAGGAGTTGTTAGATTTTATAACATGCTATTAATTCTGACGTTGGAGGAATATTGGGAAATAGTCAGGAGGCAAAGAAAATCGTTTGTCGGTGGGTTTATATGAGCTGATGTTGTTTCAGTATTTGTGTCTCACCTCTACAAGTTGCAGTGATGTTTTTATAGCTTTGTGCTTCATTTCTCTCCTCCATACAATTCTTGAAGCATTCAACAAATTCCTTTCAAGTTTTTGTGTTATAGAGTAAATGCAAAATGCATTACAGTAAAGGAGATGAGAGAAGGCGATACATAGATTGTTGATACATTGCAAAAAGTTTTTTGTTTGTTTGTTTGTTTGTTTGTTTGTTTTTTGTCAAATACCTTTTGCACTGGCAAAAAATAAATAAAAAATCTGTGAATGTAAAGCGGCAAATGCCAAACATATATGGATATTAACATTATATGTGTGTGTGCATACATATTTTAGATTTTTATATTTGTGTCTTTTATATATCGTATACCTCTCATGTGTGTGAGAATAAATAAAATAATAGAATAGACCAGACAAGTCTTTACTGTCACTTTTGTTCTAAATTTTAATTTATCACAATAATTTAAGTGATGGTGAACTATACATTGAAAAATCCATTTTCCGTACAGCTGATTTAATTATGTTTCTCTGAATAAACTAATGCGTAATGAGATGAATATGCTGGAAACTAACTGTTTATCAATATACAGCAGTCTTGGTGTTGATTTGTGTGTGGTGACAAGCCTGTGAAGAACGGCACTTTAATGAGCCTGCTGCCCACTCAGACAACAACATCTTATCCACACTAATGGAGGTCATAGGGTTAATTTCACACCTGTTGGAAAGAAAAGAAAAAAACTGCCACAAGAAGGTTATAGCTAAAGTGTAATTAAAACATTTATAGATATGTTATGTTATATTATTATGTTATATATATATATATATATATATATACAGTATATAAGTGCTGTCAAACGATTAATCGCGATTAATCGCATTCAAAATAAGAGTTTTTATTTACACATTATATATGTGTGTACTGTGTATATGTATTATGTATATATAAATACACACACATACAGTATATATTTTGAAAATATTTACATGTAATTACATGAATATATTTATATTCATATAATGTATATTATATATAAATACATTTAATATATAAATATAACATATTTTTTCTTAAATATATACATGCATGTGTGTGTATTTATATATACATAATAAATATACACAGTACACACACATATACTATGTGAACAAAAACTTTTATTTTTGATGCGTTTAATCTTTTGACAGCACAAATGTGTATATATTCTGGGTACAGAATGATTAAACAGAAAAATTCCAGATGTTTTGAAGGAAAGAAAGATACATTTGGCTGCATCATTGCACCTGCATGCATGTTTAAGGAATGCAGTCTTCATTAGGATGGTGCTAATTAATGTCTTCATGATTGAGCGCCGTGAGAGACACGTAGAAAAGAGAAACTAAATGTCAGACTGTTGCATTGACTCTCTTTTGCAGTGATTTCTTTATTCTCCAACACCCCGCTCAATTATTATCCACCCGTTTCCATCAAATGCTTTTTGAGCAGAATTGCAGTCAGTTGCTCTGTAATTACTGCATGTGGTTTTTATCCATACAGGTGAAGTTCATCTCTCAAGCACATTGATGAGCATGGGGCCCACTCTTTTTCTTTGAATCGCCGGACCTAAAATAAGTTAAACTTCCTGTGCCACGGGGTTGAGAGCTTTAAAAGTGCGAGATTGGTGAAGAAAGGTGAGATTTGGGAAGTGGGTTTAGGAAATGCTAGCTTTGAGGTAGAGGTTAAATGGGATCGTTCTCACAGTGAATCATTTTGATGACCCACAGCAGCTGAGTCTGCAGCTTGTCATCGCTGTTGTAAAAGGTATTATGTAGCGAGAGCCAGCGTTCATCAGCGGTGCAATGCCAAGTGCTGCTCTCACAATCCTGTTGGTGTCAGTGAGTGGAGATGTGGAGTTTGCTATCAGATGCAGTTAGATGAAATCGTGTGCAAAAATATATTTCAGTGTTGTTGTTCCTGAGGAAATGGGCTAAAAGAGAGACACATGGCGTGACAGCCTCAGAATTAGAGTCGGTGGGATCCCATAAGGCACTGCTGCAGGTTTTATATGTAATTTTACATCATATTAATACAAATATTTTAATTAATCAAGCCATAGAGTGAAAAGAGTAATAAAAAAGATACAAAATAAACAGCTGAGTTTGTTTGTAATAAAGTGATGGATGGCTTACTTAACTGATCTTTTATTATTTTATTTTTTTATTTTTTTATTGTATTTTATTGTATTTTATTGTATTTCCAAACATTTTAGTCAATGTATGGAGCCTTTCTTAGGGCTGGATATTGACACAAATTTCATGATTTGATTTTGGATATATATCAGGTACACTATGGCAGTTTTTCTCAAGGATTGAAAAAAATATCTTTAATTATATTAAAGGTTAAAATTAACAACTGATTTCTATACAAATATTTAAATTGCACATAAGGCAGTTTTTGCAATTTTTTTTATTTTTTATTTTTTTTATTGGCAAATGGATGTCATAAAAACGTATTTTCATCAGACATAATATTGAACACCGAAGAACCACATGTTTTCTTCACCTTATCTTGAGCTCCTTCTGTATTTACTTCTGGAGCTACTAGTTTTGCAGCAGAACTACAGATGGTTTCCTATTGAGAAAATGAAGATTTTCACGAAGATTTTACCTTCAGCTCATTTTCCTCCCTTTGCTTTGAAACTCCAATATGGCCTGTGCATCTCTTTCCCCAGCTGATGCTTCAATAACAGGTGCTCTACTGCCATCAACAGCTGCAACACAGACTGTAAAATCACGCTGAATCACAGCGAAACTCAGATGTGGCCAGAGGCTGCTCTGCATGCATTTGAATATTTCCTGATTGAGTTCAAACAGGATTGAAGTCCAAAGAGGACAAGTCTCTGAAAAATGTCTGTAACCCGCACATTTCTCATTTCACACATGAGGCCCCGATATGAATATGAGACGGGGGTCAGTTCTATCAGAATATATAACAATCAACTGTCATAAAAACAATGCAATATTGCTTTACTGAAATTACACATGTTCTGAATGCTAATCTGAACCTCAGCAGATGCATATGGCACTTGATGCTCTGTAGTAGTTATGGATGTGCAGTGAAGCCATTATCAGTATACGCATCTGTATTTGTTGCAATGACGAATTTATCTGTATCTGTATTTAGATAGAATTTAGTGTGGGCGGGGCTTGTGTGTCACAGCTAAATGAAAATCCCATGGTTAGAATTAAACACTTAGTTTCTGTAGGCAAATATGAATTGTATAATTTTTTATTTTCATGTAAAATAAATGTTGAATGGACTCACTAACTATATTTGGTATACTGACCCTATACTCATTCACTGACCCTGTCTGCTGGTTGCTGCATGTCATGTGGCATTATAAGCCGATTTAAGACATTCACGGCCTATATAAGTCTTAATATAAGTCTTAATATGCTTTAATAAAATTTGCAGAAAGAGCATTGAAGTGCACTGCATATGACAAAACTAGGCAATCCTAATTTTTTTCTGTAAAGATTTCTTCTCATACACAGATTAATTCACGAAATGACCAGTATTATATGCAGCCAGCTGGAGACACAGAAACATGTTATTGTATGTTTTACTTCAAAGGTTTAAAACATTATAGACAATTATATATAATATCACCATATATAATATCTTAGTTTAATATTACCCAAAGATACACAGAAGAAAAGGAGAATCAAATATGTTTTCTGGTATTTCTCTTTAGGTTTCGTTATTCATTTTGAAGCCATTATTTGTGCTTTTCAGGTTAAAGTCTTCAGCTTTAGGCACATCGCTAGCAGAAGAACCATTTGCATGTCTGATGTTTGATCGTTTTTCATTGAGGTATAACCACCGGTGACTAGATGATAATCTGCCAACTTTTGAGAAGCGACGACTGTATAGTCATTTGTACATTTGTACAGAGGTAAAGACATCAGCCACTTTAATCTGCTTGAAGTGATTTGGTATCAGCAGGTTGCATTTACTGACTGGGGTGCCACACATGTTGCATCTATTTAAACACTGCATGAGCTCCATCTGGAGCTACGCCTCTGACTGAAAACACACTCAATTTACAAGCATTTTGTGTGTCACCATTATAGAGGTCCCTTTGGATTGATTTCACGCTGATCCATTGTGAACGCGCATGGCGTGTGTGTTGAGTGAGGAGATTAACAATATCAACCTCAGTCACTGTTCTAATGTCATTCTGTCTCTGATACGAGCGTTATCGCTCAGCCGTGATGGAGGGGAGATATTTCACAAAGCAAATGTTAATGCACAGTGACACTGGGACCCAGCTTTGTAATTATCTCACGCAATCCGTACAGTTGTCGCACAAACACCCCCACAGATGCGCAAACAAACACACCGACTGATTGTCATGCTAGATTGCGCCGTAGCCGAGAGTATGTAACTATTTTACTGATATGTCTATGAGCTACCTGTAAGGGCAGGGAAAAGTGGTAATGGAGGTTTGCTTGGGCACTGTCACTTCATGCTCCCTGACCCCAGGGAATGGCAGTGGGAAAGTAATGGCCACGGCTGCCAGATGTGGCAGTCACATTTAATCAAGTCTGGTGCTGTCACTCCTGCTGTATTGATCCCTGTGAACTCCCCAGGCAGCCGGCAATCTCGCTAGTTTTTTGCCAAATAACAACTTTTTGCTTGCCTTTAAAACAACTCCTCACGTGGCGGCACATCTCGGCTGCCTTAATCACATGCTATTCCAATGAAACCAGCAGCCGTGGTAAACAAGACCAGGGTGAGGGGAATCTCCATTATTATATCTATGGGGTTCTGCCTCTTTGAAAGTGGATTTTTGGAAATCAGCGGTGTGCTTCACTCGCACAGCCTGTCATCAATGCTTCTGATTTAGTTTAATGATACTGTCCATAGAGACTTTTTTTTTTCATGGGCCACTTGATCTTTAAATCCAGGATATTTAAAGAGACTGAAAGCAGCCAAACTCTAATATCATAGATCATTCCAGAGCTCTAACTCTCTCGTCATTAGAGTGCATCACAAAGCCTGGCAATTACTGGGTCATAACTCAGCAAGACAGCGAGAGAGATATGGGAAGCTGTTTTAGCTTTTGCTTCAGTTTTCAGCCTGTTGTGAATTACATTTCAGCGGATGATAATTGGAATTCACAATCTCATGATTTGTATTTACACCTGTAAGAATAAAATATTAACAGTTCAAAATTTACTTTGAACCTATAAAAAAGGGGGTGTTTGGATCAGTGGTAAGACCTCCAAACCATTAGCCAGCGGAAAGGTCCAGCTTCATATCTTGCCCTGGGCAAATCCTCTGACCGCTAATGTTGTGCCCCTGAGCAAAGCACTTAAATCCCAGCTGCACTGTGGTTGCTGTGGTTTGGTTGGCTCCGTGCTCTGACTAATCTCAATGTCTGCACATGTCTGATAAAGAATAGACTAAATTTATTAAGGTGATATGTGTCATTTTTTTCCATGACAGAATACTTAGTTTAATTTGCAGGAGCTTTAAATAAGTGATTTGTAGATTTATTTCTCAGAGAACTGAAAATATAGTGGCTTTTTTGCACTTGGTTTAAGCGATATAACACTGAATCAGCATTGAGTCAGTTTGGGCAGGACTACCTGTTTGTCTGACCAGTGCTAGATTGGAGGAGTGTTTGGGGAAATATGTTTGAAAATAATTAGTTTAATAAATAAAAAAAAAACATTATTATTTATTTTATTTATTATTATTATTATTATTATTATTATTATTATTATTATTATTATTATTATTATTATTATTATTATTATTATACACTACCGTTAAAAGGTTTGGGTCAGTAAAATATCATAAGATGTATGTATATATATATATATATATATATATATATATATATATATATATATATATATATATATATATATATATATATATAAAATAACTATAATATGTTTATAAATTATTATAATTGTTATATTTAAAATAATACTATTATTCAGCAAGGATGCATTAAATTGATCAAAAGTGACAGCAAAGGTATTTACAATGTTACAGAACTTTGAATCCTGAATTTTTTTTTAAAAAAATGTAAAAAAAAAATCATATATATTATATATAATGTATAAAAAGAACTATTAAGCAGCACAACCATTAACATGAATGAAAATAAGATAATAAGAATTGTTTCTTGAGCACCAAATCGGTAAACTAAAATGTGACACTGAAGCCTGGAATAATGGCTGCTAAAAAATTCAGCTTTGCCATCACATGAATAAATTACATTTTTAAATATATTAAAACAGTAAATTGCTATAATATTTCACAGTATTACTGTCTTACTGTATTTTTAAACAAACAAATGCAGCCTTACATTAGACTTCTTTAAAACCACTTTTAAAAATGTGCATCCCCCAAATTTGAACAGTAGTGTGTTTTTGAAATTAAGTCAAATTAAAACAAATGAATTAATTGATTATAAATTAATTTAAGGTATAAATATTTTCCAAGGGTTTGTTTGGAATTGTAAATCAACAGTGACTAAAGCAAATGAAAACTTGCATTAAAATATAAATACACACTTTCCACTGGCGTAATAGGGACCTGACATATCTATAGATACCTGCAATTTTCTATTCACTAAAATACTTGTATCGTTTTCGTTATGTATACAGAAAGATTTGAGAGAGAAATTAATGTGCTTTGTGAAATTGCAATGTGAGTCTACCAGAGATGTGTGATGAGCTGCTGTGAACATGACGCTGGCTTTCATTTACTTTGCCTCTGCTTTGTAAATCTTTGCTGTGTACTCTGGGTCATTCCTGTTATGCAGTACCTTTAAAAATGTGTGTTAGAATTTAAGCAAGTATTTCTATAAAAGGGTATACAAGGCTCTCAGAAATATGCTGTGGTCAAGCTCAGCATCTAAAGTGTATTAATTATTACTTTATAAATTATTCAGTTGTTCACACAACAGCTAGAAAATGAACAGGATGAAAATGAAGAGCTAAAGTAAATCCATTACTCAGTAAAGGTTTGAGCGTTAGCTTGCATGACAACAACTAGACATCTAATAGAAGTTAATGTTGATATTTTGTAACCATTTTTGATATTATCAATTTATGTTTTTATCAGACAGGATGGAATGTTTTAAATGTTTGTTGAATGGTTGTGTGGGGTGGGGGTGGGGGGACCAAAGAAGCTAAATTATTTTAAAATTCACCCCATGTTCTATTTATTGTGATAAAAGAAAATAACTAATATGATTTCCTTTAGAATATATTCAGACATATACGATGGGGATGGGGACAAAATGTACTGCATAACAACAATGACCCAGCTGGCTCCTATTAAATGGATTGAAAGAGCAGGAGAGAAACTGCTTTTTTCTCCTCTTTCTTCTTCTGTTATGAAAACAGGGATGGTTATATTAAATCAGAGCCTCACCTATTCTCAAAAAAAAAAAAAAAAATGGGGTGGTTGAATGGGGCCAGGTCACATCAATGCAGTGATTTATCCACTGAGATGAGACATCAAGCCAAAGAGAATATTTCTATGCTCTCTATAAGCCTTCCCGTTTCCAAAGACTTGGCCATTTCGCTCTTATCACAGCAGACTGCAGCTTCTTGGGACCCTAATCGATAGAGTAAATGCCAAAACTGGGGTTTGGAGGGACTGAGCCCAGCTGTGACTGATGCCTTTATCTGTCCAGCAGATGCTGTCTCTATCTCAGCGGAGGCCAGGGAGTTAACAGCATTACCTTCCTCATGGCCCAATCCACACGTCTGCTCGACCAAAAGAAATCATGCTTATTTCATTGGACTCACACAGGGGGCTTTGGGTTGTATTCCACTGTTCCCTGCAACCTCAAATAGCACAAACGCCGGAGGAAGAACATACCGGCAAATGTGTTTTTGCTGTAAACAGCCACTTTTAAAATGCTCTGTGAAAAGAATACTGCATCACTTGTACTGTTATGAGAGATGCATACATGAGCACCACTCATTTATCTGCAGAAAGTGGAATTGTTAGCAGAGACTGTGGATTTATTAGTACAGGCATAACAGTGCTGTTCAAAGTACATTTATGTGTATATGTATATGTGTATATGGTACTGTACGTTTTAATAGAAATAATTTTAATTGGCCCACCAAGAATGACACCAAATTCAAATTGTCTAAGACAAACAATGGAGAATCCTTATAAAGCTCAGAGATTACACACTTCCCTTCATTATATGAGTAGTGGTAATGGACATGCACTATTGCATGTGGGTCCATTAATCATGCCAAGCACATACTGTTCCTCTAGTTTATCTATTAAGTATTAATTTTCTAAAGAATTTTAGCATTGATGGTTTTGTTTCATTCATAAATATATATATATATTTTTTTAAATGCATTTATTTTCAATTGCTCAAAAGAGGCAGACATTTATAATGTAACAGAAGATTGTTCATTTAAAATAAATGCTTTTTTTTCTTTCTTTCTTTTTTTACTTTCTATTCATCAAAGAATTATATAAAAAAAAAATCACCGTTTCCACAAAATGTTAAGCAAAACTACTATTTTAAACTGTGATAATAATAAGAAATGTTTCTTGAGCACCAAATCAGCAATATTTAAATGATTTGTAAAGGATCAAGTCACACTGAAGACTGGAGAGTAATGGTGCTGAAAATTCAGTAATAAATTGCATTTTAGAATATATTAAAATATTTCACAAAATTACTGTTTTTACTGTATGGTCAAATGCTGTATTTACAGTATTTTAAAAGAAATATGCATTTTAAAAGAAAATTGTCTGCTTTGATAGTAAACTCTTTCAGGAATTTGTATTTTTAAGAAATAATTTGGTCATTTTTAACTGATACTACTACTACTACTTCCAGAAAAGTTGGAGTTGTTTCTTAATACATGCCACGGTTTTAGTCTTGGTGTTTCTTAAAGTGGACATCCTGGGATTTTTGGCGATATAAGATGTAAAGGTTTGGCCATAACAATTTCACAACATCTCCTTGCTTTTTAAAAATGACCAATATCAAAATTTTAAGAATGGCCAAACCTTTTTATCTTACAGTATATCCCCGAAAATCACAGGATGTCCTCTTTAAGAAACACCAAGACTAAAACCGTGGCATGTATTAAGAAACACACACACACGCACACACACACACACACATGTCCTCTGCAGAGGACAAAAATGGAATGCTGAATCACAGGAAGCATTGTCTCTTGTTCAGTGTTGCACATAGTGCATGTAAATAATTGATGTCAAATATAGTCATCTTATCAAGCCTTTACAAGCAGGACCATATTAAGTGATCATGCAAAATAATAATTTATTTATTTATTTTTTTTATTTTTTTCTTTCAATTTCACCAAAACATCAAAGTGAGGCAACTCAATAAACACCAAACTTATCAAACACAGATTGCCTGTAGGCTTCATCCGTGAGGCGTTTAAACGGGTAACACCCTGACCTACCCTGGCATCTGCTGCTTAATGAACAGACCCCCTGTCAGTGGCTGTCTGCCTGAATCACCTGGGCCGCTCACCTCAGTGTGGCTGATGGCTACCTGTGACATGCACCGGGACCTGTAGACCATGCATTATGCATAGCCAGCCCCCCAGTCAGTGGGGAAGTGAGGAGACTGCTCAGAGGGAGCAGAGGCGCTGGCTGACTGGAGGCCTTGTTACACAGCTTCGCTCTGAGATGTCCTCATTCAGCCTGAGCTCTGCAGCAGATGTCCAGGGCAAGTGCTAGCTGCTGAATGATGGCTCAGTCAGGCTCCTCGCTCTCTCTATCTCGCTTTCTCAAGCAGGGACTGCGGTGGCTCATTGTGTGTCAGGCCGTGTAAGACAGGTGCATTTACATTTCCAATGCATAGAACAGTTAGATTTATGACTCAGATATTTTATGTCTGTAAACGTTCATTTGAAACTGTGCCCCATTTCTCTGTGCTCTTTCTTGTTGCCTGTGTTTCTGCCTCTGTCTTTCCTTCCCATTTCTCTTTCTGTTTTTATATGCCTACACGTGTATAAACACTCTGTGGTGAGGTGTTTGCATGCTTGCTACATTTCTGGAAATCAAATTTCTTCATATCTGGATAGAATTAATAGTGGAAACTATTATTTAGTTTGTTAGTTGATGCAGTGTGACATATTCATATTTATGAAACATTTGACTGGTTATTGAGTAAATGAAGATGAGCGTTTTATTTATTTTGCAACATAACTGGAATGAACAGGATATTTGCAAGAAGTAGTTTTTGCTTTTTACTGCTGCAGGGAGTTGAGAACTAAAACTGTTTTCTTTGTGCTTGGTGTTTAATGTTCACATCCTTGTTGAGTGATGGGATGTAATAGGTTTTAGCAATCTGCCTTGCTTATATAAGGATAAATGAAAATTTCTTGCCATATGTATGGTGGTTTCATATATTTTCAGGAATTTGATTTAATGGTGCTAAAATGTCAGGTGGTGTAACCGTCAAGTAAAAAGTAATAAAATATGTTCTTTATGCCTTGAATAAATATATTAATCATTATTTCCAAAAATATGTCAAACATATTTTGGCCAAATTTATAATGATTTGTCTAATTGAGTATGCAGTAAACACAGATTATATTTGCCTTCACATATAAATACAATCATGGAAAGCAAATAAGGTGTGGATAATTAGCTTCCCTTAAGTGCTGTTGCACTGGGAAAATTTCCAACTGTACCATTTCTGTCTTGACTGAGGAGCTTAGTTATAAAATGCTATTTTTTTACGCATAGAAGAGTTTTTGCTTGAGCAAATGAGTGTTTTATACACCCAAGCTGGCTCATTTTACCTTCACATGAGTATCACAATTATTGAAAATGGCTTGAAATTTTGGAAACTTAAATTTTATTGTGTTTTGGAAGTGATCATTCCAAAATTTCTGAAAGTCTTTGCCTGAGATGATGTTCTGTGTCCATTAACTTGAACAGTTATGAAGTCTAGAGAGTGATCTCTAGATCACTAACAAATTTTAAAAACAAAAACCCAGTAACAAGTATGTTCTGGTGAGACCTCTTTGGTGCAAAGAAAACACAGTGGAGTAATACTTTTATATATTTTGTACATTTATTCTATTCAGGGCAATGTTTTCTCTCTCTGCTGCTGCTGCCACTGCTGCTGTTGACCTTACTTTCTATGAAGTCAGATCACATCTTTAAATTAATTATACAATTATGAAGATTCATGGCTGCATCACACTAGACTGTCAGGTATCCATGGAGTTCAAAGCAGTGACAATAAGGCCAAGCATGCATGTATTTGTAAACTGACTCACACAAACCTTAATGAAGTATCTGCTGCAGACCAGAAAAAACACATGGATGCAGGATTAACGTGATAGTATTATATTCCTCCAAAACTTGAAGAAATAAACTACACGGAATAAGATGTACTGTATAAATGCCATAAAGTAAAAGACAGATTCAATCAAAGATTCCAGTCTATTCATCTCCTAGTATAAGCACTTATGGCCACAAAAGAAAACTGAAGAGTTTTGTTTCTTTTGCAGAATGCTGCACAGCTGACTGTTGACTAGGATCAAATAAAGCTCGTCATGTCTTTGTACAGTACTTATAAATCCCTATACACACAATCTTCCTGGGCAAAATTGAGCTGTATGAAAGAATGTTAGTTTAATGATAGTGATCCTTGATGTAAAACTTGAGGACAGGCCTGCTGTAGAGAAACCTGGGGTAACTGTCCATGAAAATGGCTTGTTTTGTTATCTGCACACAATGAAGGTGCTTTGTTAAAGCATGAGTGCATGAAGTATCTGATGCACACAAAAGGAAACACAACATACATTTTGGAGAAGAAATGTATTGTTCTGTGATTCATTCATGCACATAACTCCTTTTGGTTGAGAGTTGTTATTTGCACAGAAAAACCCTGCAGCGCAACCAGAGCTACATGAGGAAGACCACTCTTAAATACATTAAAAAGAAGTTTGTATGTGCTAGGCTATGGTAAATGTGGATTGTATTTTTCCTCTAAAAAGCATGAAAAACTCATCAATATAAGTAATTAGAATTATTCAGCTTTGCTTTTAGCATTAGTGGAAGATGAGAATTTTTTGTTGTTTTAGTTTTAAATAATTCTTCAAACTCCTTCTTAGTTAATTAAGTATGCAGAATGACATCAAGCGTGACTCAGGAAAGTGACAACTAACTAAACTTTATATATATAATTCATCTTCAACTAAATTTGGTTTATTTTATTTGTTTAATTTTTTTTTTCTTTTCCCAAGGCATTTTCACTAAAAGAGTGATTATCAGAACTTATTCAGAAAGAGCTTGGATAAACTTTTTTCTAGTTAATTTTTAATTGTGTATCTCAAACTTTGATGAAGTATCTCCATGTTTATCTGCATAGATTAGTGTGTATACAAGTTGTGTGCCCTACTGAACAGTAGAGAAAGTCACATATGCTAGGATCTGCCACTAGGGGCCCTAAAGTCCCTTAAATGGATAGTTATTCCTCAATTGCTGGTCCCAATTAAATTGTATAGTGTTTCTTCTTCTTCTTCTTCTTCTTCTTCTTCTTCTTCTTCTTCTCCTTATTCTTCTTCTTTTTTTCCCATACTATGGAAGTCAATGGGGACCAGCAACTGAAGGTGAACTGGTTTTTGGTTAAATGCCTGAAATAAGGTCTGTGGTTAACACAAACTCAAGATATGTTCATGTTTTATTCTACAACATAAAATACATCAGTAACACCCCCTTGTGAATTATTTAAAGCTTTATTGAAAAAGGCGATTGCTAACAAATGGCTAAATGGGATTACAGAGGTTGTCATGGACATTAAACGTCATCACGCCCAAACAGATAAACTCATACTCACTAGTCCGTTTTTACAGCCTCATTGTGTTTATAATTAAGCTCTTAAAATCTACTCCAAACTGTCTGACTGAAAAGACTGAAAGAGTTGTTGGGAAGTCATGCGATCATGCTGTAGTTATATTTGCTTCTGGCAATTATATTTAGGCTTCAAAATTCATACAAGTTGTGTTTGTTTGTGAAGATTATCACAATAAACAAAACTTTAAGAATAATGAACTCTTGTTTGTCACAGAGCTTATTTTCTGCAAAAATCCAAAAGCCAATGGAAAAAAATCATTTTGGGTCATTCTGTGTCAAGTCAACCAGAGGTCCCTGGCTCAATTTTTTTGGTTAAAGAAATACCTAAATGAAGAAGAAAGCCAAAATATTAAATAACATGGATGTGGATGATTACTGAGCCCGGGAAGTTTCTGAAATTTGATTTGACATGGAATGACCCTTCTGGGTTTTTTTCAAAGGAACCAGGGTGATGCTAAATTCTGTATTGGCTTACAAAAATATGTCAACTCTGCAGCACGCTTTGCTTAAAATATCAAACTTAAATTATTATTACTTATTAAATTATATTAAATTATTACATTTAGTCCAAATCTACCCCCACTCCTAAAAATCCTGAATATATAAATGTATTACATCCTTGATGAGAGCTGTCAGAACTAAAGCTACCAGAATTTTTATGATGCCCTACACCCCTGCTAAATAAATTAGATATTGTCCAAAATGCAGCACAATCATAGTGGCTTATAAAACATTGTCTGCAAAGACCTGTGAATTCTGATTCAAGTGTATACATTCTCCATAATTCAACATTCTCTGCCACGACACAGCATTAACACAATGTTGATGAAGCATGTGTACAGTGAATACAAGTGTGTGTGAAGTTCTGAGATATGGATATTTGGCCAATTATTTCCATAACCAAGAAGAGGCTATTCAGCTCTTCTGCTTATTTCTTCAGTCTAATGTGGAATGGAAAGCAGGCAGCATCTTAATAAGATTGAGAATTAGCTCTGTGCCACCAGGGTGAGAGATGCCATCTGAAACATTGTGCTGAGGAACATTTTTATTTCACTGTGCTTACCCACTGTATATCTCATTTTATTTGACTTGTGTTAACAACCACTGGACCATAATGAAATGTGTAGTTGGAGTTCTGAGATCCGTAGCCATATGGATAGCATAGAGACTACAAGGTTTAATCCTTTAGGCACAGAAACTTTCAGTTGATACTTTCAGATATTCGTTGATGAGTAACAAACCATTAATCGGAAGTCTTTAGATTGATGAATTCTTTAGAATTGGTGTTACATTTAGTGATCACTATGAATTAATTCTGACTATATATCAGAGTTTTAGCTAAGGCTGTAAATTGTTACAGAGAAAAATGCAGTATAATGTTTGGCTAGTCATCTTTCAGTTGAGCGTTTACACGTTGATTATTCAAAATAAACTAAATCTTTCCCTTCAGCTAATCAAGTGCAGGTCAATCTGGAACATCTCATTGTTAGTCAGTGTTTTACAAACCCTAAAACGAATACATTCTCTCTTTCATATTTGCAGTAAAATGCAGTTTCATTAATAATAATGTGTTTTCAAACAATAGAGACCTTGGTGGGGAAATCAAGTTAGTCGCCCCTGTGTGCATCAGCATATCTGACACTCTAATTCAATAGTGCCCCCATTTCCGCTGCTCTCCCAGACCTTGTCACTTCGAATGAATCTCTGACAGGCTTGAGATCTGACAAGCCACCCGTCTGCATGGCTGAGAAGCTCAAGTTTGAGACTGTTATCTTTCGTTTTATCATTTTCAGACAAAATCAAGGTATGACTTCAAGAGCCGAGACACAGCACAGTTATTATGTTTAGATATTTCATCAGAAAGCGATGGTTTTGATTTAATGCTATATCATATTACAATCATTCACAAATGCACAATGACAATAGTCTGATGTCTAATATGCTAATATCTAATATGCTTTGTGCCACTTTACGACCTGTCAGATGATAATGAATGTGTCTCTGATTGTAATTTTAGTTTGATCTCTTTTTTGAACAAAGTCTCAGTGCAATTTTTATTCCTTTCTGTACACTTTGTGAACAGATGGTGAATCTTGGGGTAGGCAGCCGTACGTGCGAAGGTGTTGATTGTGTGATCCGGGTCATGAGGAAAGGTGACGAGAGAGAACTTGCATTTCATCACAAATTAAAAACTTGAAAAATAAATCTAGGGTTTAACCAATACAACAGGTCAACAAAATTAACATGCACTGTTTGTGAACGCAGCATGGTTTTGTACAAAGAAAGAGCTCTGTAATGCAAAATAAATAAATAAATAAATAAAATAAATTCCTCACTGTACAGCCAGAACTTGTTTATTTAACGAAAGTCTTATTGTTCTTGTTTAGCACCATTTTATTGCAGTGTGTCTGTGTATGTTAATGAAAAACAAAGTTACCTGCTGCTACAGTAATGAATGTTTCCTGGTTTCTTTCATATCAGTAGTATTCAGTGCTTCAGACTTCGCCAGCTAAGATTCACTGCATTTTCTAATGTGAGCTTATCCTGCATGTTTCGTGACTCATAAATTCACCAGCAGTATCTTTTAGTGGGATGCTGTGGCAGAGATCATTGATATATTCATTGCACATTTCCTAGGCAATCAAGCTCACCCAGCCTCCCTCCTAGCCCCAAGATTCATCTCTCGCTTTTCTATCATTTAATCTTTCAGGAAGTTTGAACACTCAGACGAGAGATGTGCACAACCTCTCAGTACTGCCAGTACTCAAGTGAAGCAGTACTGTGTTCATTTTGTGTAATCCATTCTCATGTGGCAAGTCTTTCGTCACTGTGAGACAGGTGAAGGGACGTATTTAAACTCCATTGTTGAATAAGGGGAATAATATGACAAGCCGCACATAATGGCATGTCTCCCACAATCAAATTTGGAGGAGATTGACGCTTAATTAAAGCATAAAGCTGGAGACCTTCTCTGGTTCTTAATGAGTTCTGACCGGGCTCCAACTCAAGCTCATTGAAATTACACATTCAATTTCCATTTTCATCCTCTCTTCATTCAGCCTGGAAAAACAACATTTTAAAAATGAACGCAGAAGATGGCCTTTTGTATTGGCGAGTGTATTGATGCATGATTCCTTTGGCACCTTGCTCAATGATGTGTTGACTGTATCATTCAAGACTTATTTACTACATGAATTAGGTTACAAGTGCAACAGACTGCAAGAAAACTCGAGAAAATATCCTCTAATACTACATTTGTGTCAAAATTGTGTACAACTGGCATAGCACATAATATATACATGTATACAGAACAATATTGTAATACAATGTTGTAGATTATTAGTGTTTAGTTTCCCATGATTTAATAGTAAGACTAATCTCTAATGGGATGTGTTTGGGCAGGCGATATCAAAAAGGGAGACAATATCAAAAGTTGCAGTCAGTATCATGTGTGGCCACCAGCTGCTTTAAGTAGTGCAACTCATCCTCATGGTCTCTTTATTACGGTCATGTGCTATCGATGTACAGAACAACATTGATGCTTTGGATCTACATCACTGGCAGTTCAGAGAATAAGGAGAGAAAAAATTTAACTGAATACAGTAAGAAAGCTTTGTGCTGTGTGCAGTGATAGCAATGCACTTTTTAGCATTGCATATGTTTTATGAGAGCATAAAGACTGTTTATTAAAATGTGTGTTTCTGCAGTTTTGCAACATGACCTCGATTCTTTCTATGTAAACACATTTTAAGACCTTATTGGGTTAGCTGGATGGTCACCTTAATTTTTTGTGGACTAACTAGTTATTGTTTTCTTATCGGGGTGGAAGGATTAAACCCAAAGCATGGAACACACATGCTAACTATTTTCTGATCCCTCTCCCTCTGACTGGCTGTTTGCCAGAGGTCTCTGGCACTAAATCCATGTTCTCAGAACACACAAATCCCATCGTCTGAACCTCATACCAGTGTGTCACAAATGGGAAATTTTAAACTTAAAAAGGCATGTTTTAGCAGGCTCTTTGATATCATGTGGCAGAGGTCTTTATGCAGTTGGAGGAAGTGACATTGACTCTCCGAACTTGTGCGAATTCTTAAAGCTGGAGTCGTTCACCAGATCATAGCGGTGTAATATATGCAAAGCTGTGTCCTTATGAAGCGGGAATTAATGGGTGGAGCCAGTGTAACTGCCTTAAACAAGGGATTAGCCCGCGCTTGATGAGTTTGGGCAGGGTGATGGGATTATTTACATTGCTCCAGTAGCAAGGGCCAGGTGTCATTAAGAATACAAATCCCCTAATAAATTTAAAAAGTGCAAGGATTGAGAATGGCATCGTCAGGAACAATGCCGGAGTCTTCTATAGACGCTTGGGATTTGCCACATTAATCTCTCTGTATTACCAAGTTTGGAGAGAAAAGGTTTTACCTCTGTCAACGAAATGTGTCTGATTCTGCAGTTCTCACAGAGGGATTGGAATTGGAACAATGATTTAATCAAAAGAAATAATAGCCCTGGCATTAAGAGTCTTGACCTTTAGATACCACTTGATTTTTCGGAGTGTAATAAAGACAGAATCCCATTAAAGAGTTGTCAAAAATACGTTTAAAAGAAAAGTTCACCTTAAAATTAAAATTTACCCACTCTTAGGCCATCCAAGATGTAGATGAGTTTGTTTTTCATTGGAACAGATTTTGAGAAATTTAGCATGACATTACTTGCTCACCAATGGAGAGTGCAGTGTGAGATGGAAATGTGCAGAATGGGTGCCATCGGAATGAGAGACATAATAATCCACATGACTCCAGTCCATCAATTAATGTCTTGTGAAATGAAAAGCTGCATGTTTGTTAAAAACAAATCATTAAGGAATTTTAAACTCTTGCTTCTGGTCAAGACTTCATAATCCATAATAACGCTTCCTACAGTGGCATTTGGGATGTTTCAGGCTGAAAAGATATGAAAGTCGTGTTCAGAATACTCCATCTGCCATCAGACATGCAATCTGGGTTATATGAAGCAACGGGAACACTTTTCGTAAGCAAAGAAAACAAAATTGATGACTTTATTCAACAATTCCTTTGTCAACAGTCTCCTCTGTGTCTCTCCATAGCACAGTATACTCTGTATCATCCGCACCACAAGGATGCGCTGTTTGTATGTGTATTTAGCTTTGATTTGAAAGAAAACAGTGCATCCTTGTGGTGCGGATAGTGATAGATGACAGATGGCGTATTCTGATGACGACTTTCATACCTAATATGGACCTTGACACTGTTATTTACTTGGAAGTCCATGGGACAGTCACAGGCCTCCAGGTTTTCATCCAAAATATCTAAAATTGTGTTCCGAAGACGAACTGAGCTTTTAAGGGTTTGGAACGACATGGGGGTAAGTGATTAATGACACAATTTTCATTTTGGGGTGGAGTGTCCCTTTAACAGAATACATTTTTAAAGATACATTTTGAGTAAAAATACAGTATATTAATTGCCCTTTCATACTGTATATACTGTAGTTCCCCCAAAAATTACAGCTGTTAGAATCAATTTCTAGCTCACTGAGGTTGCAGTTATCTGTACTTTGATGCATGACATACTTAAAATTATGTTTGGAAAAATTATCCTATTAAGACTTTTTACACACTTATGAAGAATGTGTTCTGTGTTTTTTATGATCTAGTTATTGTTCCTAAGAAAAGAAACTTTCCAAAAATATATGTGTATGTATGTGTTTAATTATCTTTTGAAAGGCAGCTTAGATTCAAAGAAAATGTCTTAGTTCTGTCCAAAGGTCTTCTGAAACTTCTCCATTAAATGAATGTGAGGAAAAATTAATTACTTTTTGAAATGTGTGTGGTGGGATGAGGGCAACAGGTCAATAATATTTTATAAGACGAAATTTCTTAAGAATTGCTTCAAACCCAGCACTAGTTAGGTTTGATGTTGGATGCAGCATGTTCTTATAATCCTTTCCACCCTGGCTGGATCTTGGCTGGGGGTGGATGAAGGCTTCGGGCACATTCACACTGTTGTGCAGACAGCTGTTAAACTAACACAGTTTTATGCTGACATTAAGTGCTCTCAGTTTGCTGAGGGAAAAATAATATCTTATTATATAGAGGGTATGCTTTGAATGCCCACAAGAGATGTAGAAAATATATGAAGGAAAATATAAATGTAGTTACTTGCTCCACAAACTCCATTACTGGCTGTACGAAGTGAAGTTTTAAAACATATCTAATATGTATTTACAGCAATATATATATATATATATATATATATATATATATATGTGTGTGTGTGTATATATATGTATGTATATATATTATAATTATTTTGTTTACATTTATTTGATAAAAAAAGAAAAGTAACATTGTAAACTATTTTTTTCTAGTGTAAAATAACTGTTTTAAATTTTGATATAATGTAAAATGTTATTTATTCCTGATATGACAAAGCTGAATTTTCAGCAGCCATTATTCTTGTTACATGATCCTTCAGAATGAATTCCAATACTTCTAAAAAAATATCAATAAACATTACTAATAATAAAAAATAATAAAAAGAATTTCAGTGCTTAATATTTTTGTGGAAACTGTGATAAACTACCATTCAAAAGTTTGGAGTAAGAAAGGTATAGCCTATATAATATATATATATATTAAAGGTAATAAAATAAATACTTTTATTAAGCAATGATGCATTACAGTGATCAAAAGTGACACTACATACATTCATAATCTTACAAAAGATTTTCATTTCAAATATAATCAGAATCCGAATGAGCTTTATTCGCCAAGTTTGTGCAAACAGGACACATACATACATTATATGACATGAAAACAGAAAAACAATTGAATAAGTAAGACTAAATCATTTTTTTTTAATACGTAATATAAATAATAATCAGGTGGTATCTAAACCTTAAGACGTTTATAATAACTTATATTAATAATAATAATAATAATAATAATAATAATGTGGTAAAATCTAGAACAGAAGATTTATGTACAGATTTGTGCATTATTTACTGTACAGATGTATAAATTAAGTATGCATATGTATTTACGTAATAATTGAAAGACTGGAAATGGAGAAGTGAATTACAGAAATCAGGTAATCATTTCTGTGTGTCAGCTGTTTAATATGGAGATGTCGGGTGGGGGGGAATTGGGACTTTCTTTCATTTATGTATTTATGTATGTATGTATGTATGTACATACTAATATATATATATATATATATATATATATATATATATATATATATATATATATATATATACACACACATAGTCTTTAATCTCCTTATTCTAAAAACCTGTTAAAAACATTCAGAAACTTGAAATGTAGGACAGAAATGTGACTCAACACAGCTGAAATGTCCTTGTGAACACACCCTTGAGGTGATTGGAGCACTGGTATGCACCCACTCAATCGCTCAAATTAAACTCCAAGGATTATGGCTATCAATCTACAAGTGTCTACAAGTGCCTGCAGCTAATTGTTAGTTTGATTAAGCTTGACTGTGTGAAGTGGGACATCCTGTAAATTAATGAAAACAAGAGAAGCAATGAGAGAATGGACAAATGAAAAAAAGAATGATGGGAAATAAGTGTATGGAAATTACCATTTATTGTTGCATTGTGTTTGGATTATGATTTTGCAATCATGCAAATCCAGGAAGAAATTATTCTATTGTAATAGGTGTCTAAATTAAACAAAATTAGATTTTTGTGTGTAAGTGTGTGTGTATTTTCTTACACCGCCCTTGGGGTGCAATCGTAGGGTGTCAAAACAGCATGCAGATTATTAGTGTGCCCACTAGCTGTGGCAGTCTGCATCGGGGTGTTAGTTTTGTGTGTCAGGTATATTTAGAAAGCACACAGGTGTGCCCCACATTTGGGCTGGGCACTGATTTAGGGTTATTAACCTCAGTGTGTAATATCTAATTCATCAACCCCACACAAAGTATCCAATTATACAACTCTTTGAAAAACACCTGGCCAGCATGGTTTGCATTTCACCAAATGTGTCTCTTTATGAACAGAAACAAATGTCTTTCTTCTAGAAGGTAGTGAAGCTACAGGCTGGCTTACATGGTGATCAATCAGAGATTTGTGTCAAAAACTAAGACCAGAGTCTTAAATGCAGCATTATATAGTTTAATAGTGTAGATATTACATGTAAAATTACTAAATAAATGAATAAATAAAAATAAAAGATGCTCCAAGCAAGCAAAATGTGAAACTGGGATTTTCTTTCTTCCTTCTTTTAGATATTTTTTTTATTATTTATTGTATTGCTGTTGTTTTTGTTTCCATGCATTGCCATACTTTTTCATAGTCTGATTTGAATTGAATAACAAAAGATTTGAATAGCAAAAGAGAGAGGCAGAGAAAGGAAGGAAAAAAAACAGTGCACTGCAAGCTCCTCTTCCACACTTCTCCTCCATTCCTTAGACATTTGTACTGGCAAGGGCTGTTTCCATGACAACGTAACTTTATTAGCTTTCTGCCCTTAACTATCTGGTAGTACTGTAAATATGAGCATACTCCTAATCACCAAATTTTATGTTTTAGACTGCTTTATTTAGTCATATATACATTAATATTGGAAATATGTCACACTAGTAATCTGAACTCAGCTGTTTTTGAGCCAATCAGTTGAGCTGTAAATGTCATGTGACCAATTAATTTAGAGTTTTGTGTCACCACAACAATGCTCTTTCTCTGGCTTGCTACTTTATTGACTGTTCATAAGCCATGACATTGGAAACACAAGATAAATAACATCATATATCATCATTAGTCTATAATATAATAACAAAAAACTATTTTTATGTTACTGATAAAAAGTCAACTTCATCAGAACGCAATTATATTTTTCAATGGCTGTCAATAGAGACAAAATGTATGAGAAGAATGGTGTAGTTACATAATCTACCAAGAGGGGCTAACTGGTCTGTGTTAACCAGCTAAACACTGACTCATTGAAACACATACAGATTATATCCAATCAAAAACACATGGGAATTATTTTTTAAATGATTTATATAAGCTGTATTGCTATCTCTAAAATTCTCAATACGTTTGGTCTGTGTTATAAAGGAACCAGACTCCGCCTAATGCATGCCACAGCTGCGTTCATAGCCTGCACCTTAAGAAAGCTGCTCTAATAGAGGGGAAGCGCATCCTGCCAAGCTCAATACAGCCATCAGGATGCGCTAACAGCTTAAAAATTTGGTCAAATTCATGATTAAGGTGGGGAATTCATGACAACAGAATGTCGGGAGGCAAGTTTAATGCCTCATCGGCAGGATGCTCCTTTTTACAGTCTAAAGCAGGGTCTCCAACCCTGCTCCTGGAGAGTTACCTTCCTGCATATTTTAGTTCCAACCCTATTCCAACACACCTGTCTGTAATTATCAAGTAGCCCTGAACACCTTGATTAGCTGGTTCAGGTGTGTTTGATTGGGGTTGGAGCTGAAATCTGCAAAACAGTAGCTCTACAGGAGCAGGGTTGGAGATCCCTGGTCTAAAGTCTGCATCATTACACTAGGACTTTTGTACCCATTCAAGCCAGGGAATGATCACCCCCTGCTGGCTGGACTAAAACTAGCTGCAGCAGCAAGCTATATTTTCACAAACGGTCTCCCACCAGTGCACTAACCAGACTCTGGCCTGATTAGCTTAAGTGAGGAACCAGACTCTGCCTACTACATGCCTCAGCTGCGTTGATAACCTGCGCCTTAATAAATCTGCTCTAATAGAGGGGTAGTGCATCCTGACAAGCTCAATGTGGCCATGAGGATGCGCTTCCAGCTTAAACAATGTCAAATTCATGATTAAGGTGGGGAATTAATGACAACAGAATGTCAGGAGCCCAGTTTAATGTCTCATCTGAACGACACTACTTTTTACAGATGCCGGTCTAACATTTAGTTACGTTACTTTGTTCTCCATGAAATTTATGAAATCCCATACACGCTCCCGATAAATATTTGTTATTAAAGCATCAACATTCATAGAACGCTGTTATTTTTAACTAAAGCGAGCATAGGCTGCTGTGTGCATGATTTGGCATTTCAGAATGCCAGCAAAGAGCGCTGCATTTATAATCTCAGTTCATTGCAATCTCACAAATCTCTGATATAACACAATACATATATGCATAATGAATCTTTCATAATGTTTACAATTCGTGTGTTATAATGAGAGGATTCGTGAGCAGTGAGCACGCAAATTTCAGCACTGCATTGCTCAGCGCTGCAAACACGTGTTATAGCCTAAATAGAAACTCTGCATAAGCTTGCACCTATTAATCGTTTATATTTTATATTAGTTCTTGTTGCTTTTGTATAAAAGATGTATAACAATTTATTTGTTTTAGATATTTTATGTTTAGATATTTCTATTATGTGGGAGTCGCGTAAATCATATTATTCTCCCGAATACCGCACAGAGTGTCGCTCGCACCAGCACTCGCTCGCACCAGCTCGCACCAGCACTCGCTCATTTTGTCCCACCCCGCGCTCTGTTGTGTCAGGTCTCGCGGGAGCAGGTCTCTAATCCACTGGCTCTTGACTCGACAGTACGTGTGCTACATCCTATTTATCTTTCTATAGATTATAAAACACTGCATTCTATCATCAATGTAACGCGGCAGTAATGTATAGAGAACTCGGATTGTAACTACACTCTAATTACTATTTTGAGAATTATAAGGCGTTAAATTACTCAGTTACTAAAAAAGTAATCAAATTACAGTAACGCGTTACTAAGTAATGTGTTACTGCCCAACACTGGGGGTAGCACATCCTGATAAGCTCAATGCGGCCATTTGGATGCGCTACCAGCTCAAACAATGAGGTCAAATTCATGATTAAGGTGGGGAATTCATGACAACAGAATGTCAGGAGGCCAGATTAATGCTTCTTCTGAACGACGCTCCTTTTCACAGCCTAAAGTCCACGTCATTAGACTATGACTTTTGCACCCATTTAAGCCAGGGAATGATCACCCCCTGCTGGCTGGACTAAAACTAGCTGCAGCAGCAAGCTGCATTTTCACAAATGATCTCCCATCAGTGTACTGACCAGGGTCTGGCCTGCTTAGCGTTATTGAGGAACCAGACTCTGCCTACTGTATGTTACAGCTGCGTTCGTGGCCTGCGCCTTAATAAATGGAGGCTATTTAGGGGTAGAGGGGTATAATAGAGGGGTAGCGCATACTGACAAGCTCAATGTGGCCATCAGGATGCACTACCAGCTCAAACAATGAGGTCAAATTCATGATTAAGGTGGGGAATTCACAACAACAGAATGTCAGTAGTCCAGATTAATGCCTCTTCTGAACGACGCCCCTATTTACAGGTGCCGGTCTAACCCTTTATCAGAAGGTTGCTTCATTTTACATTCTGAAGTCCGATTCATTATACAAAGACTTTTGCACCCATATATACCCATAATACACACAGATGATGCGTCCTGTGTATTAATGTGTATGACCATGATTGCACAGCAACTGATGGCAGTGGTAGAGACTGGCCAGGCGAGATCAAAGCGCTCTAACTGACAGCTCAACATATGCTGGATGAATTATTGAACATACAAGTGACCCCTTCGAAGGAATAAATGGCAGATCTTCCTGGCAGCGCATATGAATGTTAGTAAACTAAAGTTTGTTTTTTAGTAGCCTAAATAATAGCTTCATTCAATAAGTCATACAGTATGGGAAAAGATGTTCTATTTACATATGAAGCGGCAGCCACTCGACTGCTTCTATCAAATGAGTGGCACGGCTATGTATTAAAAGTAACCCTGTGGCACGGCAGGCCAAAGCACGGTTCTTTTCAATTGCAGATCACAATGGATAGTGTACCAAAACATGCTGTTTACAGTCAGGCACCAGTCAGTGATCTTTTGAGAAAAATATATATGAGAAAAAAATATATATGTATATGTTTGGATATTTTTTAATCAGTTTTTGCAAAATAATAATTAAAGATTTGTTCAGAAAGGCCATTGTTCAGATATTGCAACTACTTTCAAAATGAACAGAACCGGAATTGCTTTTAGTAAATGCTACCATATTTTTTCTCTCACAACTGTGCTACAAACAAAATGGTAACCTAATTGAACATTTGAAGTTAACTGTGTAATTACATGCTCCCAGGTTCATATTTGCAATCCAGTTGGGCTTTAATGTTGGGCTAACTAGAGTCCTGAATTTATGCTTCACCCTAAATATTCAAGTGAAATACTAAAACTAATATTCTCAGTTAAACCCTGTGGGGTTTTATTTTAATCTTTTGCTGAGACTTTGTATTATTTTACTTAATTTGAGTTTTTTTTAGAGTGTAAAAAACAGGTAAAATTGTTTACATTGAGGTTTTTGGTATCTTTATGAACACACACCTGAGCTCCATTATTGTATTATTGCTATATATAAGGGCAAACATCTCAGGCGCTACATGCTCAATAAACTATGAGGATGAAATTTGTTCTGACAAGGTGAGGCAATGAGTTTAGCAAATAACTTTCTTCACTCTATACTCTCTCTCTCTTTCCCTTCAGTGTTAAAGGAGATTGGAGAAAAGGTGCATTAGAAATGAAGTGTGCAAATGAATTGGTCTAATTACTCCTTCACTCAAACATTCAAATGAGCCCCAGCAGTGTTAGCAATGTCAGCGCAATTAGATATCCTGTGCTAAGAGGTTACGCCTCCTCTCTATCTGCCTCAGTCTTTATAGTGTGCATATAGGCAGGCAGATGCTATGCAGTCTCCAGTGTAATTGATATTAGTGGCATTTTAACAGAAATGGAAAGGAAACAAACAAATTGCATTTGTGATGAAGAATACAGCTCAGGGAGAAGGTGAGGTGTTTAAAGACATGATATAAACACTGGTCAAAAGAGGTCCCTGTCCTCCATGAATTATGGATATGAGCAACAACAAATATAATCGACCTTCTGGAGTGATTTTAAATTGCCATGAAATAGCCTCACACATGGCCATAAGATGGCATTAATATGAAATTGCGGCCCAAGGGTGGTATTAATCATCAGTTCAGGTCCTTATTCGTCTTTTGAGCAAGCAGCGTAAATGTAGCACAACAAATTTATTGTTTATTCTGTTTGCTGTTCTGCAGTGAGGATTGCTAGACAAATGAAAATACAAAATCTCAAAGCTAACCTAATGAATTTTCAGGGAACTAACTTAGCCAGAACAGAAAAATTAAAATCTGGCTTTTTCATCTAACCCAATCAGAAAAAAAAAGGTAATGTACATCACAGTATCACTCTTTTTGCTGTCATAGGGAAAACTTCATTATTTACAATAAAGAATTTTTTATTATTTACTGAGTTAATTTATAATACATTGCATGCTTGCTTAGCAACAAGGTAGAACAAAGTTAAACAACTGTACATCCATTTCAAAACTAATACAAAGTCAATATAGCCCACAAACGGTCTGGAGCTTGAGAAAGAATCGCCTCATGACGAGAATACAAACTTTTTCTTCTAAAACCCCTTCTTTTCAGATCAGCAGCCAACAAATACAGGTATCCAATCTAAACCCAAACCAAATGCCTCATCCTTGAAATGAGAAGACAGATGAAGAGAGAGAGAGAGAGAGAGAGAGAGAGAGAGAGAGAGAGAATATAACAAACAAATTAACATTAAGTAACCTACGGTTTAGACACCATTTTGCCAGTTACTTTGGTAATTTTTGATACAATGAAAATAGTTACAAATATAGTCACAGCACAATTAAATCTTGTGTCCGGGCAGCATGTAGTAGTGTTGAATAAATCTTTGTGTCTGAATGAATTGGTTTAGTAAATGATTCAGTGATTCGCTCATAAAAACATTTATTTGTCAGCACTCATTGGCGTAACAAGGTACAGTAAATTACAGAAAGAGTCACCGAAAAATCCCCACCTCTAATACTGTGTGACAGTCTAGAAAACGCTAACACAAACAAGCAAAGTGACAAAAAGTGAGGCACTCTTGGAATGCTGGTTGACCAATCAAATTCAAGGACTGCTAAATTTTTAATTAATAATAAAAGTAGATAGTCCCAACTTTAAATTCTGCATGAGCCTGTTCATAGCAATTGCAACCTTTCAAAAACTACGGCATTAATTATTAATTAATTTGATTGGGTAACTATTTTTCTGTGTAGTTTCTCTCATCTCTGCTTTCTCTTCATTCTCACAAAATAAAATAATTTAAATAATTATTATTTAATTTTATTTGTTAATGTTCTGTATCACACTATATGTAGTGCTCAAAAGATTAATTTTGCTGTGACCTAATGTGATAATCCAATTTATGAGCATTGATACTGTGTTGCTGGCTCAGAGCAACAGGGTGTCATAAAATCAGCCCACCCTTTCCAGAGACAAATTTCTAATGACCATGTGATTAGATTTGCCAATTTAATGAACAAATTAGTCAGTAGTGTGTACTTTCATTCTCACTCCTAGCATATACAAATAATTTCAAAATGATATCCTACATTACCATCATTTGCCACAAGTGCCGAAGTCAGAGGGCATCAACATTTAATAATTTGTGCCTTCTTTGCGTAAAAACTGTGGATTACTTTAAACACACACACAAAACACACTGAAAGGAGTCAAATTATTTTCTTATGAATTATTTCCCTGCCTATGCTTTTCCCCTCTCACTCTTCTTCTCCAAAAGCAAGAATATCTATATGCCCCATGTGTTATATCTTGTGAACCTGTTGTTTTCCCCCTCCATGTCTGGTATCATTTTAAAGGTCTCTGTGCGATTGGTAAATTGGTCTCAATTTCACAGCAGTCATGTGTATTATGTGAAATATATAAAACTTTTGTAGAATTGTATTCTGCTGGGGAGGGGGTGTGTTCCCCTTTAGGGGTCTGTGGGAATGTTTATCTATCTCCAGCCAGGTGTGACCCTAACAAACCAAAAGGTCTTTTATGTTTCTACAACTGATTTGAATATTGCCCAAATTTAATGATCACGTGAAACAGGCCACTGGATTCCGCTTTTTGGGCTGACGGGTGGATTCTTACAACACTAACATTCTGGGCTAACGAGTGCTTCTCTGTGAAAGGGGAAGACAGAGTAGGTTGTTTATTCACTTAGCTGAGATTTTTGTAAATGCCGCATATCCACATGGTTTTGGCAATGACTAATCCACAATGTGTTAATATCAACGTCCATATCATTGTACAAATTAGCCACTAAATATCATGTGCCTCATAATTAGGGCCTGTTTCACATATTAGGTCATCTTGGGGAAAAGACCATGAATGAATAATGGTGTAATGAATAATTCCTTCCTTTTATTATCCAGCTGTGGGTAACAATACCCTCCGTACACCAGACAAAAAGTTGCTTAATTAATGATGTGGTGGCTTCTGACTAAATTTTCTATTGTGGATATAGTTACTGTATGCATTATAACTTAGATTGTCTTTATAATTAGAATAGTTATCTTCAGTGTGACTAAATTAGTGGGGTATAACTTAACTAATGCCAGGAAGATGGCCATTTCATACAGTCTACTTCGGCACCATACAGCCTGGATTTGACTATTGTCTGAAGCCACAGGTGCAATGCCACACACAGAGCCTCGAAAAACCATTACCTTTCTGCACAATCCCAGCACCCACCCTTCCTACCCCCAACAATAAAGCCTGGCTAAATGAAGCAATCATCTCTACTGGAAGCATCAGTCAGAGCATGATAACCGCCACGTATATCACTTTCCACCATATGGTTAAAGTAGTCAAACCCAAACCAATCGCTGCTTGCCAATTTGTCACGGTGAAGCCAAACATGATTAAATAGTTCCGTGGATCGCTTGGAAGCTGAGAAAGTGTCTTTGACCACTCAGATGGTCATCTTCTCCAGAGATTGAAGGTGGTGGTAACAGCTGCTGGATCCACCTTGTTTCATTTCAGTATATATATATTGTTTATTTAAATTTGTTCTGTAGCTGCAGGCACACATTTTATCCATTTTTTTTCCCCCTTGGAATGCTGTTATAAACACACGTTGGCTTTTGAATTTGCCCTTATAAAGTGAGTCACAGTGTGAAAACAAAGAATAGTGTGAAAAAAAATATATATATATATATCTTAAGATTAAACAGATATAACTTAAAAACAAATCTAGCTTTAAATGCTATTTTAAAGTGTTATTTCATTGCGAGCAGCAGCACTGATTTTGGCTGATGTTTTGTGACGGTAATAGATGTGTATGCATTGACAAGGTCCATTCATCTGAATATGAAAACATTGTCAATTTCACTCAAATTTAGAGGACATCAAAGTTCAGTGCTAACATGCTTTCTGCCTGTGACCTTCACAGTTTGTGTGTATCATCTCCAAGCCTCCAGCTCATCCAATTTTCTCTGACTGTCAAGAACATGATTAAAATGGCTTTTGGAGGACTGCAGACTAGGACGAGTTCAGTCTATAATTGATATTATTTTTCATGCCAAAAATGCGAGAAAAAAAAAAAGAAAAAAAAAAGAAATTAATCATAAAAAAGATGACTGCAATTTTACGTGATTGTCCCTCAGCAGAAAGCCTTAAAAATAAATGCAGTCATGCTAATCTTGTTGAATGAATTACACAGGATAGTAATAAGGGAACTAGCCACTTCCATTTGTTTTTTGTACTGCTTAAAGATGGATTCTATTGTGCGACGTTCACACATTCGCCCATCCTGGTTTATGGGGATCCAAATCAATAGGAAGTGCAAGACAGCAGACAAGGACTACAATATTTCCACTGACTTCTTCATCATTGATTGCTACTTCAGCGCTTGGCCTGAAAATTCACAGATTCTCAGTGAGCGTATTGATTTATTTTTAATACTAGAGTAGGACTGTGAGAAAGGAGTTGATGAACTTCAGATAATGGTCTTCAGATCCTTGGTTTAAATGAAATAAGCTTTTTCGATGTGATCTCTTTTTTTATTTTCTGGTATTATATCTGATAATATGCCATTTTCAGGCATACCCATAGTTAAAATACAGATGTACAGTACAAGCTCATTTCAGACATATTGAATAGCATAAGGTGCATTTAAATCTTGGCAAGGTGCACAGAAGCACCTCAGCATATCTTTAAAGTGATAACATTGCAATTTCCTATTAAAGCGCTGCCTGCACTTTTTTTTTTTTTTTCTAAAGTTCTAAAAGACTGTTTAACTTCTGTTTGAAATCATAAGCTTTTTATTTGCTTATAATCTAAAGTGAATTCAAGTTTATCTGATGAGCACAGGAATAGTTTGATGTGTTATGTATGCCATTGTATGCTTTATTACAATTAATGAAGAAAATGCAAGAGGAAAATGAGAGCACAAGATGTGGTATTTAACCTAACCCTGAAGTGATGATAATTTAATGAGGAGTCTTACTGAGTACTAGAACTGCCGATCAGCTGTCCACAATAATTGTGCATGCTGTAAAAGTGTTTGAGGATAAATGATTTTTGATTATATTCACTATAGTTACTTTAGATAATGATAAAATTAGCCATTCTCATGATTACTTTTATTCAGAACCATGCAGACTAAAATCATAATGTACATATTTTGTACAACAAAGCCTGTGTTTTTAATGAAAATGTCCTTAGTGACCAGTGAGTCATTTCTTACTCTGAATTATATTCAGCCAGAGTCAAACATATTCTTCTAAAGACAGGGTCAACACAGAAGCAATTTTCACAAACCTTCTGGAGAAAGTGATCTGCTTCCAAGAAAATACCGAAATGTTACTGTGAACAAAGGATGAACAACCCTGAACAGAGTATTTCAACTCAAACCCTTGTATTATTAGAGTTGTTGGTGTTTCATCGTGTCTTTTTCTTTCACTTTATGAATCACTTGTCAGGGACAATTTCTGTGCCATTGAAAAAAAAAAAAAAAAAAACTTTTTTATGTGCCAGCCCCATAAAAACGCCAAATTAACTTAAATTATTACAGGTCAGTTGATATAGTATACTGTTACTTACAGATATTCTTCATAAAAACCCTTTTCTTCCAAACTTTTGAAAGCATTTGTAGCCATAGTGACAATCTCATTATTAACTCAAAATTATTGCATGCAATCTTTTGCACTGTTTAGCCATGTAGTGGTATGGGAAATAGTTATATAATATTGTGTTGTTCCAAAACAAAGTTTTATCGTGACCTTAATTTCTTGAGTTTCAGATTTACAATACAGTCACTTTGCTGTAAACAAAACTTCTGCTCTAATTCTACAACACACAGGTATGAATGTACAAATCTCAGGCAGCATTTTAAGGAGAAAACAAATTTGGAGAAATGAAGCATTACATTGCTTGTTTACCAATGGATCATCTGCAGTGAATGGGTGCCGTCAGAATGAGAGTTCAAACAGCTGATAAAAACATCAAGTAAACAACATGACTCCAGAAAAAGCAATACAGTATTATGGATAGTAGACTAGTATTTTAAGTAAATAATGTCTTAATAATGGATTTGTTTATAACAAATACACAGCTTTTCAATTCTCAAGATGTTAACTGGTGGACTCTCATTCTGATGGCACCCATTCACTGCATATGATCCTTTGGTGAGCAAGTGATGTAATGCTAAATCTCTCCAAATCTGTTCCAATGAAGAAACTCATCTACATCTTGATTAGCCTGAGGGGGAGTAAAAATCAGTTGTTTTGCATGTTAAGTACATTTTTGTATTGAGCTAAATAATTGTGACAACCATCCCAAGTGGGCCAGAACAAATGGCTTTGAATGAGCTCTTCCATTGAAGATTGCTTCAGACAACCCATGGACCACATGGTGGTACTACAGCCCCCCTCCTTCTCTGCTTGCCTCTGCCATTTATGTAAATACCATCATCTTGTGGTCCTTTCATCAGGGCAGAGTGTTACATCAGTGTTGAGGCACCCAAATCTACAGGATTTGATAGATAAGTAGGGATGCATCTGCTGACACTAAGTGCAATGATTAAAGATTTACCTCTTGTCATCTGCGAGATATGGCCCCCTAAAAAAGCTTTACTTAACGCTTTAAACCAGATAAATAGATTTAGTGTGGTGAATCTTAGAAGTTCAGCATATTATTGAAAACCAGTTTGCTGGATCACAGCATAAATTGGGGAACATGCTTCATATCAGAGATTCCTGGGTGTCAAATAGGCTGTGTATAGGATTAACACTTGCTTCAGCAGATGTTCATTTCCAAAACATATGTCAGTGCTTAAGCCTGGTGTAAACAGAAGCTATGGACTGGCTTTATCAGTTTTGGAACAGACTTCATCTTTACAATGCTGTATGCAGTTCAGTTGCACACAGGCAGTTAAAACATTGCCATCACCTAGACATAATGGAAAATTCAAACAATCATAAGCAAATCCTAGCACAAAAACAAAACTATGAAACAAAACTACGGAGGAAATGGAAACTGGGGGAATTAACTCAAGGATGATGCTCGAATGAGAGGCATTTAGCTCAGTGCTACAGGTTGTGTTAAAGCATCTTCGGCTTAGAGGTGTTTTAATGTGTTCAGTGCCCATGGAGAGTCAGGGAGTGTAGAGGCCAGAGAGGGTAAATCATCTTCTCTCCTGACCATTCGCATCTGTTGCTCATTTTCACTGTTTTGAATAGGCACAACATCATAGACATTTATCCGCAAGCAATGCTGGTGTCATCTATCTAGTTCTTCACTTTTGTAAACTAATTAACTTATTACTCTATTCATTTAAGAGCATGTCAGTTGTCCAGAAGATAACCTAGCATGTAAAGTTGGAAAAGCAAATCTTAATGTGTCCGATTTTGAAATAGTCATTAAATATTAGCATACAAATGTTAAATATTCATAACACTTTAAGTGAGGTTCAGTTTGTTAACATTATGTAAAGGCAGGGATTCACAAACTGTTTTGCCAGAAGAACCCAATTTGACCTATACTTTGAAATAACCTTTGAGATTTTAATTTAATATTTCAAAAAAATTAACAACGCAGTTCTACAAAGCCCCGCACATGACATGCAAGAAAAAATAAATAAATTGTTTGCATGATTTACTAATTTGTTCCCTCGATGTACTAAAACATGCACACGTTTACTATTTCGTTCCATCGATTTGCTAAATCGTGCACACTATTTACAAATTCATTCTCTCAATTTATAAATAGTGCGCATAATTTATAAATCGAGTGTACAAAATAGTAAATAGTGCACACGATTTTGCCTACTATTTTTTCCTGCATGCCATGTGTGGGGCTCCGCACAGTTCTCTAATATTGATTAATGAAAAAGTTTAAAATAAAGTTTTATTATTATTATTATTATTATTATTATTATTATCATTATTTATTTATTTATTTAAATGATTTAATTAATTACTAGCTTTTCATCCTCTCATGAACACCCTGCAGTTCCCTCACAAACCCCAGTTTGGGAAACAATATTTTTTACAGCAATTTGACATGACATAAAAAATGTATGTGCAGAAATTAGCATTAACCTGGATTAATGATATAAAGTTTAGTTCTTTGTTAGTCCATAATACCTAATACATAAACTAATTTTAATGAATTATATCTTATTGTAAAGGTTTTTTTTTTTTTTTTTCAATAAGCAAATAATCATATAGGAGAGAAAAAGGGGGTTTATATTTGCCAGTTTGTGGATTTGTCTCATTATATTGCGATTATAGAGTACAATAGTTCCATTATGTTGAAGGAGAAGGCATTTATCTGTGTTAACTGTCTGTAGCAGTAATTTTTCCATATGTTATATATATCTTCTCAAATCAAGAGTAACCACCATGGTGGTCTATTACAGCATGTAAACATAATGGTTCTCCCTCTCTCATGAAATACTGAGAATGCTTAGCTGAAATAGAACTCAGAATGGACTGATACAAGGCTAATTATGCACCTACTCAGGGTGCCTGTGTCCAAGACTAATGTAGTGTGTTATGTAAATTAGGTTAGGAAGTTACATAAGGGCAATCAAATAGCAAAGCCATCAAATAAATGAGTTCTCAAGGACGTGGCAGCACCTCAGCCCAGCATTGTCTATCCAACTTGATGAATTGGAATAAAATATGACAAATCATAATTTGGGACTGTGTGAAACAGCACAGTCTTTCCATTTGTAAGACTCCATTTCATGCATTTTTCCAATTTTTTTATTAATACAGAGTTGTCAAGTTCTATTATTAGTACAGAGTTGTTACATGCTCGTGTCCCAACCAGATGTGACATGACAAGCAATAAATGTATCTTTTATATGTTAATCTGAGTTTTTGTTTAAAAGTGGGGTTCATACAGATGTGCAGCGACCAAAGTCATTTATTTTCAATAGAGGATATGATTTCTGGTGACATGGATAACAATGACTCCAGAAGTTTATGCTATGTGGCAACTATCATTGAAAGTGACAGACAGTGGAGCTCACATGATCCATCTCCTGCGAGATGCTGCAGTCGAGTACAAGACGGAGGGGAAGTTCATTTATGATCCGTCTCTTCCCACATGCAGAGAGATAATGGTGCATGGAAAACCGTGTAGGAAACTGTCAGCATCCTGGGTGAGTTTCATTCAAGCGCTGATAATAGTTCACCTTGTTCATGATATGATGCATTATGCACTGCTGCAATTTATATACAAAAGTTTTTCCTTGCAGAATGTTCATTTGTAGATGCAAAAAGATGGATTCCTTTTCAAAATAGAATGACATGTATGTTTTTTTACCAATACATCTGACTAGTGGCCAACTATACTGTGACCAGGTTTGTATTTCTGTGGCATTGCACTATAGCCCCGCCCACTAAGAAATCTTATTGTTCCAAAATTGCCACTTTACATTAAATACGTTTTGATTGCCTATGATTGCATCAGGTCACACAGCAGTTGCACGTTCAACTTGGACAGAAAAATGGCTTGTGCCTGGAATCTTATCGCATCATGCCTGTTGAAGTTGTATGAGAAATCATAAAAGAAAATGTAAAACTTACCCAAAATATTAGAAACATGCACATTCCCTTTGTCAGCGATTCTCAAAGTGACTCTCTGTTTTAAATGAGGCTGGTAAACTTCACCAATTAAACTTTACTTTTCCAAACAAAAAAGACTTTTACGCCCTTGCGAGCTTTTCAGGTTGCATTGATAACAAGTAAACAAATTTAATACATTTTATTCAGGCAAACTGATGCCTACTCTTGACTTTGACTGACGTCCACATAATAAATGTAAATTAGTCAGTTCTATAAATACATCCATCATTTATTATATAGATGAATGATGATGAATCAAAACATGCACTCAAACCTGTTTTTACTGCCAAGGCAGAAAAGAATTATTAGGCTTTAATACAAAAGATATTTGGTTGGATGCAGTGCAGGTGAGGATATTATATTGCTTTTTGAAGAGACCCAGTGCAATGCAAATTATGTTTGTTATACATGATTTGTTTTCTATTCCTGTTGTTTTTTACTTTATCCATCTGCACAGGTACAAAGTTGATTGCAGCTTCTTTTCATTGAATGGTGAGGTCTATTTTGTTTGTGACAGAAAATATCAGAATTTGATGCAATTACTAACAGTTTGCGATTTCTGCATGCACCGAAATGACTAAGAAAAATAAGAATATTTAATTTAAGCAATAGTCCTGTCAGGAGTGTCTCAAACTGCAAAGTGCAGCCCTCAATTTGGCTCTGGATAACTCACTTTAAAAGACTCAATTACTACATCCACTGCAGTCAGCAAAATGAAAATGAAGATCTTAGCATCGCATACTCACCTAAGAAAATTTATTACAAAAGCAGGGCAAAAGTTGTGGTTTAATGATCAGCCAGTTACTGTTTTGATGTAGAATATTTTAGAAATAACACAAACATCAGCCATTATTTATTTATTTTTTTCCTGGTTGACTTCATTAACACTGAGAATTAGCTGGTGAGCAACCTGATGAACTGTTGACAAGTCTTAACCTTTTCTGCAATAAGATAATGTAAACTATGTATATGCTTTTGTCATTTAGTGTGAAATATGAAAAGAAATGATTCTAAACAGTGCTTTATCTGCCATCTGAGATGCAATACCAGTGTAGTTTAGTACTTTAAAGTTCAAAAACAACTAATACATACAGCATATTTGGTCTTACACCATTTCATAAAAACTTTGTTGCAGTTCAGCCTGGTCATAAATCCAGTGGCCAATTCTTCTTCCTCCTCTTTTTTTGACTATATTCAAGTGCTTCTTAATTCATTATTCCTTTATTCATGTTGAGGTCGTGATTGCTTTCGGAATGATGGAGATGATGACTTGAGATCAAGGGCAGGGACTTCAGCTATCTTTTGTGTACATGTGATTGAATTATTTAAACCATTTGTTTAACAAAGTACAGGTAAAACTCAGGTTCTTTTAAAACAGATTAATCTTGGGTTGAAGTAAAAAAGAAAAAAATATTTGAATTTGAAATTCTTTTGCAAGTCTCTGTTGTGTTTAGAGAGATTTCAAAAGAAGATAACCTTTTTCACATGGGTCTGAGGAATGTTTTGTTTAAAAGACTGCAGATTACTTTGTTCTTGAGTAGAAATGCACATGAGCACACATACAGTAGCTTAGGAAAACTCATAGTATTTGGTTTTCTTTTATTTCCCCATCGCGATTATAATGCTTTGTGCATCTGCATCAAATGCTTCTTTATTTATTTAAAATGGCCTTTTCCATTTTCATGCACAATGCTGCAGAGAGAAACAGAGGGAACAGGAAATGATGGGGAAATGTTGAAAACTGTATTCAAAAACGCACTGTTTACATGAGCACCACAACGCAATCTATTGGTGCATGCATGTTTGTTAACTAGAAAGCCATAACTTTTGTCATAAACAAAATAATGCTGTTTCTTTTAGTACTTTAGGTGAATAACTGTCTGTGTCATGTTTGTTTTGTTCGTGCAGGTGTTCATTCTGCAGCTTCCTGTGGTGTATTTGTGACTTCCTTAATATGATGCAAGTAAGATAAGATGCCAGCCACTGTGATTTACACCACAGATGTTCTTGACTACACCACTGACGATCAGATCAGAACAGATCAGATGTAAAAGTGAATTTTGCATAATAAGTGCCCTTGAAAGAGTTTGAAATCATAAGTATAATTCCTCAGTCCACATGTTACACCTATCACGTTTTAATAAGCTCATTCGTCATTAAGTTATTGATGATTCCATGTGCTTGCTCAGAGATATTCATAAAGTTAAAGTGTGTAATTCTGTGCAACTAACATCACCAAATAGATACATAAAAATGATTTTATTAAACAATGGTTGTGATATAGTTATTTATGCATATTTAGCTATACAAATATAATTTTTTTTTAAAAACTATGTGATCAGATTTGCATATATTCAGATATACCTGAACATGTAGTTTTTTGTTTTTTAAGAAAAAGTTTAACTCATCTTGTTGTTTTTCTCAGAACTATTTCAGTTTCAGAAACTGTCAACAAAAAAGATGCTCCTCTTTTCCAGTTACATACTGTATTTACTTTCTCAAACTAGTGAACAGCATTTTTAGTCATGCTAATAGTAATGCCTTGCAGTTCAGATATCAAAATACAACTGATGTTTTAGGAAATCTGTCTCTTACTAACAGTTTGGGACTTTTTGACACTTGCAAATAAGTAAGCCTGAAGCTTGAGTTAAACTATTTAGGACTGGTAAGTGCAGGCTAAGCCAGTATATATTTAACATATCATCTTTAAAATACAGGTAATTAGAGACCGTTTTAATTAAAGAGCTGTAGTTTTGTTAACTCCAAATGAGTGTTCGTCATCACAAAACTATCAATAGCATTTCTCACTATTAAAGTTAGATTTACATGTGAAATTGCCTTTTCGCAATGATTCTAATATGAGTCTTTACCAGAGGAGTAATTATGTAAATTGAAGTAATTAGGAGGATATTGTCTGCTTTAAAAAAAAAAAGTAAAATCTTGTATTAGACATTTAGCAGCACTGATAGAAGCCCAATGGGAATTCCTACCATGTGACACAGAAGAAATCTGCATGTTTAACTGACATCCACACAGCCCAAGGATATGGCAACCTTGGCAAAGAGTCCATTTGCCAGGATGGAGAGATACTTGTGAAAGTCAAACACCTACTTATGAGACGAAGGTGTATGCCAGCTGACATGAAAAATCTGGTGCCTGGCCTAAGGGCAGGGTGGGGTGTTGATAGTGAATGCAGTGAGAGTTTGGATTTCTTCCTGGATCCCGCAGCGCTCGGCATGAGGAGCCATAACTACAAGGACTTGGACATTCTCTTTGACCTCTGGACACTGGTCATGTAGAAAAGAAATATTTATTATTTAGACTCTCATCAGTGTGGTACAACATTCAGAATATGACTGCTAATTCAAAGACTTCGAATAAGTATTTTCATTAACATAAAAAAGAATGCTGTGATTATGAGTTATTAAAACAAATCATTGTTTAAACCCCATGCAAAAATATTATGAAAAATTTAAATATTTAAAAAATGTATTTTATATTTTTATTTAATGTACATATGTTGAAAATATGTTTTGTTTAAACCTTCATATGACAAAATTTACTTCAAGGGCAAGAAAATACTTTTGGGTAAATACTTTTCGAAGCTTTTGGGTAAATGTGGGGGAAAAAAGGACAATATAGATATATTTACATTGAATAGATTTATCCTATCAAACATGTATTTATGTAAATATACACTACTATAACTATAACTTTTTTATATATATATATTTTGAAATATATTTGAAAATATATTTTGCCTTATGGGTCTGATTATATTTCTATGAATGTCTATTTGTAGTCTATTTTAGTTGTAATGACTGTAGAGCAGTTTAAAAATATATAATTATGTCTAAACCTATTAATCTTAAAATAAAGATGGAATCTGTGTAGAAGCTGGGAGCGTGCTGTCCTAATCGTTGGGCAGTGTGAAGTTCTCAGAGCATAAAGTAGTAAGTCAAGAGGCAGGTGAGATAAAAGTCAATAAAGTCATTATTCTATTTTGAACTACATCGCTAATTAAAACGACAAAATTTCCCACTACTCATTCTCAAGTGACATTAAATTAAGTATTGGGGTAAAAGTTAATTCTCTTCTTTAAAAAAAAAAAAAAAGAGAGAAGATTTTAATGCTCTAATGCCTGCATTAAAATGATTTAATGAATAATTCAGTTTCTGGGCTAATCTAGCTATGCGAATACATTGACCCATAGCCTCTATACTGTATTTTGTGCTTGTACAAATATAATTAACACTCCTATTGATTTGCAGTGGTATCTACTTTTTAAGACACGTTTGGGGAAAACATGTCGATTGGATTTAGTAAAACATTTAAAGTAGAATAGTTTGTGATTGCACTCTGTGGGCCCTTGGAGATAAAATCTCAAGGCTGTCATTTTCTTTCCATTTTATGTGATAGCCCACCTTTGCAAACCTACATGATGGTGAAAAAGAGCTGCTATCCAGATTGCTGCAATGCACTTTCATTCAATAACAAAGACTTAGGAAGTGGGAAAAAAAAGGCTTTTGCATTATGGCTGCCTAGATAATTTCTGAGATCTGCTTTTTCTGGTTCTCTGAATGGCTTTAATATTTAATCAAAATATGAATTGGGAAAAAGGAATACAATTACCAAAGTAAATACACCTGTCCCACCATGCAAGAAATTGCAAAAATCCCACAGCGCACAGCTTTCTTCCCTCAAGGTAAGGAGCGGGAGACAATTGCGCTAACTTTGAGATTTGCAACACTGTAATCCTTGACTCTATTTATTCGTTTTCCAGCACGCCGGTTTAAAGATTCTCCGTTGAGACTGATTTAGTGTTATCCCTCAAATATTTATTGACTCGCTTTGCTTGCTCTAAGAAATCTAATACAATTAGACAGACCTTGGGGCCAGACTGTACCTGTACTTGTCTCTTAGACCTACATTTTGTCTTGAACATCAAGGAATCTAATAGAGAAACATGATTCATAGAGCTCTCTTAATAACATCATTGTGCTTTAATGCCAATTAGACTTTAATGGCAATTAATTCAATTAAAAAAGACCCTGTCTCCATCTGAATGCCTTTATTTATTAGGTAAGTGAAAGATGCTTGTTAATCTTGCTTTGTCGTTTCTTTCATCTGAAGTAAAATTGTAATATCCAACCTTGTGTGTGCTAAACTGGGCAACTGAAAAACATTTTCGATCACTGCTCATGAGATTCATGGTTGCATAAGAGATTAATAAGGATAATAATAATAATGCATTTTATTTATAATGCACTTTTCTTAGATCCAAAGCACTACAGCAAATATAGTACAAAATACTGTACATCCATTAGAATAAAAAAATGCAACAGATTTGCAGAATGCAAATCGAATACAAAAGAAAGAGAAAAAAATATTAAGACATAAACACTATCTTAAAAATAAGTTTTTAACTCTTTCTTAACAGTTAAAGGAAGTGCATTCCACAGTCTAGGGGCCACTACAGAGAAGGCTCTTTCACCCATAGTTTTTAATCTGCAAGAAGGCTGTTTAAGGAGGATGGAGTTTGCAGAATGAAGAGAACGAGAAAACATGTATGGAGTAACTAAATCACATATGTATGAAGGAGCAGTTCCTTGTACAGCTTTGAATGTTAAAAGTAAGAATTTTTAAATCAATACGAGCATGGACCGGAAGCCAATTGAAATATGAAATATGTTTATTTTCCTCTCCTGCATACAGCAGAGGAACACAGCAAAATGTATTCTGTGGTTAATAGGTTCACTTTTGTTGGCCAGAGATGAGCTCTTCATCCTCCTTTACTTGCCCTTAATCACACGACCAGCTGACACCACACAAGTCCTTTAGAAACATCATGCTCTCGTAGTGGTCTCTGTTGGCAGTGTGTGTGGGTGTCTTTTGTGAATCTTTGACAGAAGCAGCCTTGGCAATAGAAAAGAAAAGATGAGAAGAGGAGGTTCTTGTGCTACATGGAGTTGAGTAGGAGAGCAAAGCTTTATAGTGAGCAAATGAAACTCCCTTTACAATCAGAAAACAACATGTCTGAGATTCAAGTTTCGGTAATCATGAGAAAAATTCTGAAATTAACAGTTCAGAAAGGAACTTAAGTTAGCATCCTTTCATGAGAAGCATGATAATGTCTGGCATCGGCAAATGTGTTTGCAGATGGCAAATAGCTGATATATTTCTCAGAAACCGCGTGGTTGTGTCTGTCTGTGTTCCCATTAATTAACAACACAAGTTTGCGATTTACATAACAGTGCATGAAACAACAGTAGAAATAGTGATGATGAGCATGATAGATCTGAAAAAAATATATATATTATTAATGTGCATTAAGGTGAAAACCTTGTTTGAAAAGAAAGGTTCATAGTTATGCCTTATTTGTCTGATTGGAAACAAGAAATAAGCTAATCATCCTTTTTCTTTGTAGTCAGAAATAACTGGTACGTCACCCATACTGTATCTCTTTGATTTCATCTTCTGTACTGGCTGAGTGTTTCACATTGTTTTCTTTGGCCTTTCAATGTCACTCCAGTTCTCAGAAGTGTTGTTTTATTTTTATGGCTCAGAAAGCCTTTCTATGCTGCCCTGAGTGCTGCTGGGTCAGAATGGCTCTCAGTGGGAGCTCCACTATTGACAGATGAGTTATGCAAAATGAAAATGCGAGTGTGACTGTAAAGATTTAGTCAAGCTGGTTGCAAAAAAACCTAGCTGACAATGACTGTACAAATATTAGCCTAAAACACTAGTTTGTCACCATTTTATTGATTGAGCTCCATACAGAGCCCTTAAATATTTCTTGTAATTTCCAGCATGGACCACCACAAGCTTTCACATTCATCTTCAAGTAAAAGAAATATTAAGTGCTCATCATGTCTTATTTTCCAAGTCAGGGTCAAATTTCTCCAAACGTCTTGGGTCAAACTTGAAACAAGATAAGGTGAGAGTCTTCAACTGGGGGTCAGCTGCAGGAGGTCCGGCAATTAATGTTTGATCATAAAAATGTTTTGTTAAAAAAAATTAAAACATGGATATAAAAAAAACAGTCAACACATTTTAAATATAAGCACACTTAAACGAAAGCACACACAGTTGATACTGTAATGATATAATATTTTTTCCAAAACAGATTTTGCAAATGCTCTATTGCGTTTTTGAGTTTGAGCTCTGGAGAATGCAATGGCCAATCAGAGGCATTTAAGTTAGAATCCACTCACCGCTCACAACGCCGGAGTTTCTGTTCAGTGCTGAGTAATACTTGCTCTCACGAATCATCTCTCATTAACACAAAATGTAAGTAAGGGGTTCATTATGCAGTGTAGACAACTCTATTAATTTTAATAGAACCTTGTGAGATCGCGGAAGGGTCCTTGCCCTGAAAAACATTGAAGACCCCTGATATAAGGTATGCAAGATCCTCAAATATTGGCTCACCTCTTGAGATCAACTTCAAATTCTGCCTTTGCTGTTAGAGAAGTGTTATAACAAAAGCTACTGTAGAGGTTATAAACATCACAGCTTTTATCCATTATCCACAGTCTCCATGTGCAGACCTCAGAGAGACAGCTCAATAAAAGAACTGCTATCATATTGTGCAAAATGTTTTTCACGATGATTTTGTTGGTCAACATTCATATCATGAGAATCGTAACGCTTTTGATATGTGTGCTTGAATGTGATTAGTACACTGCTTTAGAATTAATTATTAAATATGGTTTCAAATTCAAAATATGGGCTTGTAAAGTCCAAAGTTGCTTGCTACAAAAAGCAAAGGAAATCAGAGTGCATTCTCCTGTCGAGCTTAATTCTGTTTTAGTAAACCTGAAACCCTCATAGACATTTCCAGATATGATTGTGTTGCCTACTAATAATGGCCAAGTAGGTATAGCAGAATAACACTTAACTGTAAATGACCATGAACAAAGAAACAGAACAGAAATAGAAATAATCTGGGCCACTAATAATGTTCACATCAGCATAATCTCCTTTCACAGATGAATGTCAGGACATCTGCTTTGTGTAGAAAAAGAACCACAGTAGTTAATGTTATTCCATCCAATCTGAAAGAGGAACCCTCCCTCTTGATCGGGTTCCCAAATTACCAGTGGAAAGAAAGTTTGGCTCTTCAGATCCCAGTAAGAGGGACTTCTGGGTGGAAGAAGCTTTCCAGAGAAGATTACCTTCACTCCAGCTACAGTTATGGAGAGTAGCCCTTACTTCAGCAGTGAACAAGGGCTTTGCAGAGATGTGAGTATTACATGTGAGCTTTTTATGTGATAGAAAATTAGAAAGTAAAAGTCTAGTCTAGGAGTCTCAAAATCTAAATATGCAATGCTTTATAAGAAAATCAATATTCAGAAGCAATGACGGTTTGTCTCTGTAATGCATACATCTTAAATAATTAACTAAATTATATTTTCTTTCTTTTTAAAAACAAAATGCTTAAAAGGTTCAGTAAAGAGGATTTGATAAGTGGAAGATCTCAAATTAATCGTTAATTTGTGTTATTAAACTGCTCTTTTCAAAGGTTGTGACATGTTAATATCAGGTGGGGTAAAATGTTAATTATTTCTGACTGCAAGTCTTTTTGAATGTTTTGTTTTCTGTGTTGCTTGCTTTCACCCTGTGCCTTTTCTCCAGCTAAGCATTGCGCTGCACGGCTGTATGGCTAGACGTTTACTACTGTGCAAAATTATTCCACATGACTTACAATTAAGTAATTAAGATCATTTTCTCAGCATTGTATACACAATCACGTCTGCTCTGCTGAAAATCAAGTGGGTGGATTTCTGTTCAAAAATAATGTAACAACAGAGAATTATTAATATACCCTTTCAGAGTAGCATAGAGCCGGTGATGATAAATATAGATTTGCGCAATTGTACAACAGTCTGCAATTTATTTTAAGAAGAAAGATCTCCATCGCCATCAGTGATGAGAAATAACAGACATTTCAGAGGGATTCTTCCCGTTTTATCCATTCAGATGAAAATCGTCCGTCTACAGTGTCTGTTTTTCTTCCTTTTCTCCTATTCTTTCTCTCCCGCCACCTTTCTTTCAACTTCTTTCCCTTTGCTCTCTCATCTCTCCGTCTCTTTTCTCGCACCCTCCCTCGAGCTCTGCCTCTCTCTTTCTCTTCTTCCCCCATCCTCACTCACTCTCTTCAGCAGGGGGCCCTCGGCTCCCTTCATCACCATAGACTCAGACTCGATCCCGCTACAGCAGAATTGCCTGGCTGATTCTTAACCTTAAACCGGTTTAATACTGTTTTGCTGGCAGCCATCTGTATATTTTCAGAGCCATTTGTATTCTGAGCAGATGGAACGTTGTCCTCCAGTCAAGTTTCCACTGCTTATGCAACCTCTGGATTTCAGCTCTGTCTCTATTCACATTTTTGCTTCATGCAAGGGAAGATTCATCATTAGAGGAATTTCAGGCTTCTCTAATTGTTTGTCCTCCTGTTTCTCACCATGCATAGCGAGAGGATTTAAACCTTGATATTTTCAACAGGGTGCTCATGACAAACTCAATGTGAAACTATCTTATTCAGCACATTTATATGTGTGCATATTTTTCAAGAATATATAGATAGATAGATAGATAGATAGATAGATAGATAGATAGATAGATAGATAGATAGATAGATAGATAGATAGATAGATAGATATGAATACATTTTTCAGAAAAATATATCTTCAATGACATGGTCTAATTCCTGTGTCTTAATCTGTGAGATGAATGTTTTTTATCACCTTGTCACAATTTTGGTCTTCTAGGATTTAAACACTGAATGTTTTTTATCACCTTGTCACAATTTTGTCACAAATAAAATTATTCAGAGCTGCAGGCTGCTATATAAATCAGATGTGGTCTCGCAAGCCACATCTTTTGACTATTTGCATAAAGCCTGCCGCATTTTGTAATTTATTCCGTCACAAAGCGAAAGAAATGATGGCGCCACTTTCCATTCTACAGACCTCACCAAAGTAATCAGAAAAAAACTGTGTTGACTTTGGTCCACCAAAATATATTTCAAAACTATAAAAAAATACAAAAACATACAGTGCTTAAGGATATTTTGGCAAATTTGGCTAGACATTTGCAGTTTTTTTATTATTATTGAAAACAATGCTAATAATATACAGAAACATTTTTTATATATATCAAGTTTTTTTATTATTATTGAAAACAATGCTAATAATAAAAAAAAACATTTATATATATATATCATAACTAATAATAATAACATCCTAACAACTAAAAAACAACACCCGACTAAAAAAAAAACTTCAAAAAACAAAAAAAAAAAAAAAAGAAAAAAATCATAACTAACTCACATTTTAAAGTACAATACATACAGTTATAAATATGAAACCTCTGAACTTCAAGAGGTTAGTGGGACCTTTTTCGTTATATATTTAAAGATTTATTTCATTTGAATGACACCTCACACCAACATTTCAACATCACTATTATAATAAAGTGCATTATTCAGTATTTCATCAAAGCAGGAAACCATACACATCCATAGAGGCCTAGGCTATAAGCTCTAAATATCTACTGCCCCCCGGTCACCACTGCTATTTCTGTTCTTTAAGCTTCTGTTTCAGCAAGAGACGTTGGCTAATTGAAGCTTGTTCCTCCATATTTCATAATTCTGATTGGCCATGTCCTGAGAGATAGTGGAGCACAACACTGTGAATAGTAAGCTGTTAGACTCTCCCTCCTGGAACACAGCGGGAACAAAAGCCTCTCTTTATTAAATTGCGGCCATAAGCTGCGGGAATTTAATCAGACAAACTTTTAATTTGGGACAGTTTTAATAAATGTGACCTTTTGTTTTGATCCTGGAAGAATTCAAATTGTCTATGTGATTATTTCTTTCTTAATTGAGCAATGTGGTGCATAGAATATTCAATGTGTAAAACCTGTACATGAAATCACACCATATAAATATAGAAATGTATGATAACATGACTGTTTTCTATAGGTTGAGCTGGGGAAAGAGAAGGAAAGGAAGGCCAGGTATCGTGCTTACCAGTGTGCCGCCATCATTCTGAGTGTGTTACTCCTGATATTGGCCCTCTGTATCTTCAGTCTGAGATATATATGGAGCCCAAGCCCTGGGAAGGTAAGAAAATCCAAATCTATTGTGGAGACCAAGAGATATTATTGAGCATGGTGCATGGCTGTGGATTAATTAGGAAATGATTAGAATAACAATCATGGAATGGAAATGAAAGACACAGAAACATCTGCACACACTGTTTAGTATTCTTGGAACTGACTGAATCCAGTCTTGATTTCCTTGGCATAAACAATAACATCACAGAGTTGGATAAAATGGCAGATTGAATACATAAATAAATACATAGATTTTCATAAGATTGCTACATTAACCGGAACTGCAAAACATAGATATTATTCATTATAGTTCCTCAGTTCTTGTTGATACCCAGAAATGGGCAGTGTGTAAATAATTGTCAATAGACATGCTAACCTTATGCTTCGATATACTATTTCATGCATAAATTGTTCCAGAGGATGTAACTCGTTTAGCAGCCAATTCCTTTAACGCGTTTGCTGAAGCTCCGGTCTAATTTTTGCATCAGATATTTCACGCTCCTGCTTGAGGAATCATCACTTTGAGCTGTAGAATCAGTGAAGATTCTCACAGGGCATGTAATGGGCTTAATGGCACTGGAAATCTGGGCTGTAGAGATCGAGAGCAAGCGCTCACACTCTCAAACTGCTGCGGTCGGCTAACTGAAGGCCTGTGTAGTCGCTGATATCCAGCAATGAGCAGCATAATGGTGCTTTAAAACACAATGATAGGCCCAACTGTTAGGGGGTTTCTTCTCAACAGCAGTCAGGAGGAAATATTAGGCAAGCAATGAGTGTGTGTGTGTGTGTGTGTGTGTGTGTGTGTGTGTGTGTGTGTGTGTGTGTGTGTGTGTGTGTGTATGCCTCAAGTGCTGACAATGAAACCTGAACATGCAACTATTGCAGCTCCGGGCATTACAATTCTGTAGCTTAGATATGAACATTTCAAACCAACACTGCATATTTCATTAGCCCCACCTCCCCTTATTTAGACTTGATGAAATATGAAATGTTTTTTGCTTTCCTAATTTTGCTAGGTAAGACGATCATCAATTATTCCAAAGCTCTTTAAAGGTACAGCTCCTGACAAACTAATTAGAAGTCAATACATCAATAGAGCAAGAGATTGTCTTTGACAATATCTCCATGTGGCAGCAGGGAGAGGCAAAGCGGTCTCTTGTGTCTAACTTTGCATAAACTGCTGTGGAAAGGTAATTTGCTAACCATATTGTATTTCAATATGACATAGTAACCACTTGGGAAATTCTTTTAATTACTTACAAACATATGTTGTTACAGAAGCCCAGGGAAGAGTTAGCCATCATTCTCTACGCTACTATGTGCTTAAGATGTGTGTGTGTGCAACTGAGTGTTGTCCAACACCGCCATCATGTTTTCCATGTCCTAATTATTGTTCTACTGGTTCCTGTGGGATTAGATGCCTGTCATATCACCTAATATAACCGAATTTAAAGCAAATGCCTTTAAACATACATACATAATAGCATTGCTGCACTTTAACCTAAAAAAATCCTCTGCGGTAAGCTGATGTCATCTATTTTTCTGACCTTTCTGAATGCCCGTTGTCTCTTAAGGAACCGTGGTTGACAGACGCATGTGCAGCACCCAAGCCGTGTTCTTTCAGGCTACCTTATCAGGCCCGAACCACCGGTGTCTGTCATATTGACCACGGTGTTGGTGAACATCACGAATAGATCACACGAACAGCGACGGAGAGATGCTGTGAAATTGCTTTCGCTGCACATGTCTGTCAGGCTCACAAGACGCCCCCCATTATTCAAGCTGAAATTACTTCACTCACCTTGTTGCTATGTTGTGTTTGCATGGCAGCCTTGCAAAATGTGACCCCAACCGGCTCTTAAGGACTTCTGTGTCCTGATGTGTATCTTAATGAACACAGTTGCACCTGCTCTCCAGTAATAGTGGCAGGTGCCGGGCAAGGAATGCCCCCAGTCATGTCAGTCTCCTTGCAGGAAATAGACTGGATAGACTCCAGGAAGGCATGATGGCAGTGCTGTTTGTCTTTATGAAAGCAGTCCTAAAATAGGCCAAATCTTTGTTTGCCCCTTTTTTTCTCTGTGTGTGTCGAAAATCCTCAGGTCTTCGGGTCTTGAGGGGAAATAATTTCAGAAATGAAGCTGACCGGCCAATCCGAGCATCCCCTCCATTCCCTCCAGACGGGTGGTGCTTTCGGGTCTGCAATATTCTTTTATTTCACTCATCAGACTCATTTATTCACTTATGAGCTTGTGTTTTTACCGAGCTGATGCAATAGTCTCTGGCCTCCACCTGGCTGAAACAAATTGTTCCCTTGTAAAGCAGAGGCAGGGGAACATGACACATCCGCTCTACCCAGTCAGGGGCTCTCAGGTGGATTGTAAACGCCTGTAGAAGTGTTTTATATGTTTTCAGGTGCTCCTCAGGATTCCGGTAAATTATTATGAACAGAAAAATGAGAGCCTGTGCAAAGGTAATAAGTCTGTAGCCATTTTTTGATGTTTATATCAGGAACAATGACCTCACAGAGAAAGACAAAATTCAAATTCAGAAAGCAGAACAACTAAAAGAAATCCTATTAGCATAACTATTAATTCATAAACAAAAAGCCGTGTAATGGATTCCGTCAACAGCTTCACTTCAAACAACAAACATGGCTGTGTGCCATTCACAACTGAATTGAGGATGCAGAATTGTAATTTGAATTTGACTGTAATGAGTACTTAATTTAAAAGAAATAGTAATTTCAACCTGAATAGCAATATTTGTGGGGGGAAAAACTGAATGATGTTTGATAAAGCCTTTAGTTTGAAGGTTTAAAAGCTTTTCAGAGAGAGAATTCATTTCTTTGAATGCATTACTTTGATTTTCTTTGAATTACAATAATTCCAATTCAGTAAATTACTCTTCTTGTTATTCAAATCAAATTCACCTTCAAAATTTAAATATACTAACAATTCAATAATGATTTGTGTTAACATTATTCATTTTATTACATATCCTGTATATAATTCACTAGACATCTTCCTCTATTTATTATGATTCACATCTATTTCACATGCCAAATTGGAAAAAAGAAATAAGAAGTTGGGAGGGAAGAATAATTGCATGATGTCACCGGTCATTTGTTACTCTGGCAACAGCCGGACTGGAATCTACACATAGATAACCAGCCACTTTTTTCTTTATTTTTTAAATTTTGGGAAATCTCAAAAATTACTTTAGATAGACAAATACAGATTCACAATGATGTACTTGGTCTTTGCAAGCAACACCCATTAAATATTCTACACTTCATTATGGACGTGCTTCCCATTTCCCTTACCATCCATTGCCTCTTTTCCATCAAAACGTAGACCCCTGAAAATGAGAGAACAGAACACGGATCAGTTCTCTTTCTCTTGCACAATTCAGATTAAGCTTTCACATCCTGTTTCATTCTACGCAGTGTGCCAAAAACTAGTCCTGCCACACAGCTCTCTCACATAAGAATAGATTTCATCAGATTAACTTTCTGAAACTGTTCTTAACACCACCCAGATGTGCCTCATTATTTCAAATGGATTAAGGGTTAAATCTTTCAGCCAGATATGGAGTTAAATTCACAGTCATTGAGATGTAATAGAGAAGGTAAATTTCCCATTCTTATATGAGATCAGTTTCTGAATTTTATCAATATACTGTAACAAGCTTAAAAGTTAACTCAGTCACCCATCAATGTGATGATTTTACTGGACTGATCCAGTTGTTGTTTTGTTGCTTCAGTGTGGCACTTATCAAAGGTAGTTTCCCAGCATACCCCAGCAGATGTGCTTCTGTTAGTCAGTCAGTGTTAATAGCCCTTTGGGGGACCCCGCTTGATTCAGTGATAAAATATTAAACACAAAAATGACTGGCATCTCCTAGGGAGCTGAAAGATTTCCAATGAGAGAGACAAAGCATGCAAAGTATTGACCTGCATACCAGTTGGGGGCAGGCATGTTGTTAAGCGTCATGTCTTTTAAATCATTAGCATCAAAATTATAGCATAATGTTCATAACATTGGCAAAAGAATGGAATTTTCATGACCTGCTAAAAGCATGACATTTGCATGGTACAGAGAAAAACAAAACAGACATCATCAATGATGACAGTGAACCCAGTGTGTAAATAAAACATCACGTAGCTAGCCTTTTCACTTGACATAGCAGCAATCCAACAGACACCTTGAAATTGATCAGTGCATAATTTATCTCTTCAACACATGTTGTATGAGACAGTCTGCCACAGTTTTTAATGAAACAGAAGTTCAAGCAGCATTATCAGTGTTGGGAAGTAACTAGTTACATGTAATGGAGTTATGTAATTTAATTACAAAATAAATGTAACTCTAATCTGTTACAGTTACTGAAAAAAATGTTTAATTAAATTACAGTTACTTATGAAAATCTTAACGATTACAAAGGGGGTTAACACACACATACAATCTTTTTTGCTATCTTAGTGAAGACATTGCATAGACTTCCATTGATTTTATATAAGGTTAATGATATTTTCTATCAGCTAGCCCAACCCCTACCTCTAAACCTACCCCTCACAGAAACACTAGATTTAAATACAAGCTTTGTTTAACTGATATATAAGCCTTTTTAACAATAGGACCAGTAAAATGTGTATTAAATTTTAAGTAAAGAGAGAGAGAGAGAGAGAGAGAGAGAGAGAGAGAGAGAGAGAAATAAAGATTACACCACAACATATTAACAGTGCACTTAATTTTTTGAAGAAAAAGTCTAAGTCTAAGACTGTTGACAGTATATATAAATTTTTGAATATTTGATTTAATTTAGCATGTTCTTCTAATTATTAAATGTTAGATGCTATTTTATTCAAATGAATGAATATGAAAAAAAGACTAAATGAAAAAGATATGTTCATCACAATGCAAAAACTGCAAACATTAAGTCACTAGACAAGTCTTTTTTAACTGACCACTAGGCTTGATCTCAGACAGGAAATAAAATCATGCGATAGGCGTGGCATCTCATCAAAACACAAATACACAAATCATAACATAGTGTCATATTTGCATCCTAATAAGCTATATAAAGAAGACAAAATGCACAAAATGCTTAATTTGCACATTATCAATTTAATTAAACGTCAATCTTTTATCTCATTCCTCACCCATGAGCTTTCAGTGTGGGGGGGGGGCTTAGATTTGTGGAACAGCAAAGATGAGGTGCATTGAATAGCACCTTGCAGATATTTTCCACAAGCTGTTGGAATGTGAAATGATTTTCATCAGTGATGTGGAGCTCATTCATCTACTAATGACACAGCCAAAGTCTGTAAGAAAAGTAAACACGAGGTGTTGATTTGCTCGTGCTCTACCCAGGTCTATAATTTTGCTCTCTGCTTACAGAAGCATTGACAGCAGACAGCGAAATTAAGTCAATTTAGCTCTTGAAAGAAAGTAATTTTTAAAAAAAAATCAGAAAATGTCGCTATTTGCAGTAAACAGATGTATTCTGCATGCCAAGGTTACAACTGAATACGGCTCTCCAGAACACTTGGCTGAGAGTATTAGCTTATTTTCAATAAACTTTAAACACACTTTGAAACTCTTCATCATTTAATAACCAGGCACATCATTTACAGATTTTAATGGGGCAAAATGATGAAACATTAAAAGGTATCTGATTGCACTGGGAATGCGAAAAATTGCTACATGCATGTATAATACATTACATGTGCTATGTGATAAAGCGACATTCAGAGAGCTCTCTGCTTCCTCATCCACTTGAAATCCCCAGTAAGTGGAAGACTGTTTCCATTTACACACCAAAGGTTAACACCATTTTGCTGCTGTTAACTTCAAAGCCATCCCTGCATTGAGAACTTTTTTTGTTGACACAATCCTCCAAGCTCTGAACCTACTTGCTCTGCATGATACCGGGAAAAACTAGCTGTCGACAGAGGCACGAGCCAATAGCGAGAGAGAAATAGCAAGAGCGAAAACACTTGATCATCAACACTGGAGAGATATGTTCTTAAACTTCATTCAGGGAGGGCTGTGATGTACGTCATGCATAGCGTAGTCAGTTTATGAGAAATCACAGCTATTACAAAAAAAGGTAAAACACACGAATGAAAGGGAAGAACATTTATGGATGCATCATACTTATCGGGTTTTGTATTTGAACATGCCACATAGTAGTGCTACAAAGACCATGTTTTACTAAATACATGCATCAATAAGGAAATGACTTTAATTTTGCATAATTTTGGTAACTTAACTATAGAAACTATGATATTTTGAAAGAAATAGCAGATTCTTACAGATCTGCTCATCAGTTTTGTTTATCTAATCATGGTAATGAGGGAATGTTTTTACACTGATCTTAGTACAAGTTAAACTATAGTTATTATGCAAGAAATGTAGAAAATCTTTGAAGGCTCCTCAGTTGGCTACATTAGGAGCTTACGATAATAACTTGTAACTAATACCTTAACATATTCTATCACAGGCTTTAGATTTTTATTCTGTCCACTACTAAGCTAATCCTTCGGATCACAACTTTTGGTGCATTTACATTTAAAGCTTTAGTAGGAAAACTTGGCAAGCTTTGGTTCCCATCCTTTTTATATAGATCTATGTCTTGAGCTAGGCTTTAGAGACCAAAATAAACTGCTGCCCCTCCATTCACCCAAGGCAAAAGCATATGTAGAGACCAGAATGGTGTTACTATGCGAGCGATACATGATGACTCCCATCACTAGGGCTTTGCAGCAGCAGTAATGCCTGAAAAACACTTTAAGAGGAGAGCGATACTAAAGCTCTTTCTGGTCTCAATGCTTGCCTCAGGTCTCCCTGCTTGCCACATTGCAGGATGGAGTGTCAGATAAGTAATATTCTGCTTTCAAGACAAGAGCTCCTGTGAGATCTGCTATGAATGAACTGAGGCTTAGAAAATAAATGCTTTTAGGAGAGAAATTGTTGTCTAAACACAATTTTCCATTGTCTGCCCCTAAAAATTCAAGGTTGTTCTGTTAGATTTAGTCAAGCTGTTGTGTAGCGGAGTTATTTTGCATTCGTTATGCACCTTTTCATACAAATTAGTGAACTAAAATGGTTGTTCTCAGAAAACCTCTAGATTCTGGACCTTACTCAGTGGTTTGAAATGAAATAGCTCCTTAATAGTTCTCCTCAGCCAAGCTACATTTCTCTTCTCATTAGCAGCTAATGCTGTTAATCAAATTATCCTGTGCGTCTGAAAGCTTGAAAACACAGAGTGTTTGCTCTCACAAGCAGTCTGAATGCCACTTAGCCACAGGAGTATTGAATGTCTTCAGTCAATTTAGTCATTTTTAGTGAGTCTAACAATCGGGTCATCACGTCCTCTCCCACAGCAGGGGAGGTTACTTCCTTTGTGGCTACATGGTTCTGAACCCAGCTCCTCGATGGACATTTAGCTCCATATTTTTCATATGAAATCTGTTTTACATTCACAAAGAAATACCAGAGTGGGCCAGCATTTTGAACAGTGTTTGATGAATTTTTCATGCAGTATCCTGTACCCTATTATGACGGAAGATTGGCCTGCATTCTTATACTGCAAGGCCATTCAGAGGAACAATCAATTACAGGAATCATTTTGTTTTTCATTCAAATAGCAGTCACTCATATCTCACAAAGGAATAATAGAAAGAAGAGGAGGGGAAAAAAGTGTGAGACTCCCCAGTATTCTTGGGAAAGGTCTTTTGTCACCTTTTGGAGGTTTTATTTATAAACTCCACATCAGTTGTTTCCACCCTTCAGCACAGAGATATCAATCACGGTTGCATGAGTAGAAACTTGGGAGTGTTGCATCACCCAATGTCCTGAAAATGTTCTTTCGTCCTGTTGAAAAGGCTTTATATATTTCCTATGGGACTACTGTTGGAAGCTTCAGTGCAAAAAAATGTTTTTCTCCCTGCAAAGAGTAACTATCTCCCAAAACACATTCAAATATGCAAGTTGATCTCTTTCAACCTATGTCATGCCCAAATATAACACAAAATTGCATGTTTCATGACTCTGATATCACTTTTTAAGCCAGCTTTGTGAGTAAACCCAACCAGAAGGGTATTAAATGGCACTTGCTTGTTGATTTTCAACAGATCATAAAAGCAAACAATGATTGAAAATGCAATGTCCCATTCCCTGAGCCTGCCCTACAATTGCATGCTGACATAGGGAGAAAACGCAATTGCTCCCAATGCTCTGCGGTTCCCCTCTCTCCTGAACATAGCTCTATTACCCACACAGTAGCTCAGATCAAAGTGATTTATCGCCAGTGAGAGCTCAAGTTGTTTAAAATGGCTGGTGTGATTAGTCAAGTATGCATTGGCTCTGAAGAAAGGGACCGGGGTGCCCCAGCAAATTAAAAGCAGCTGCAGATGCGAGTCAACCACAGCAAGGTGGTCATATGTGGCAAACGACAGAGACTCGCAGGGGATCCGGGCAGAGAAACTGGGTCATCGCGCTCCCCTCATGGAGAGACCCTCACCTGTGAAGGAATTCTCAGTGAACCTCTGGAGTATAAATATAGAGGAATGAGACTGCAGCTCTCAAACAACTGAGCTACTGAAATTCCTTCTCTATAATTGCTTACAATTATGCATTTAAAATTCCACAGAGATTTTTTTAGTTAACTGAACAATTTACAGTGCCTAGGATGTGAAGTATGGCATGTGAGTAATTACATTTGTATTGTCTGCATCTAAGTGCACACAGCATTAAGAAATATGTTCTGCATTATTGCATCACTCTACGTCCACTAAAGTGATTTTTACTGTGATGAGTGCCTGCCCTCTCTCTATTGTTTATTATTTGTGGTGCACATTAAACATAGCTACTTATAGACAAGCAGTGATTCATACTGCTTCTGTTCTGCATTCAAAATGTCCGCAAGGGAGCTCACTTCTATTTTTAATATGTAGCTGTGGCTTTCGGGTGAAGCAAAAGTTGATTTTAACTCTGCTGTTGACAGAGCTATAATAAGAACTGAAAGAAGCACAAAAGAGCCCTAGAAAACAAGATGCTCTTGGCCTCGGTTCCTTATGTAAACGATTGTAATTAAACATCCCATAATAACAAGCTCGTGTATTTACACGGCATGTGTTCTAAAATCTCATCTGAGGTTGCTATTATTTTCAGATGTTCCTTTGATGCTGGGTCTTTCATTTTAACGAACGGGACCTTTGTGGGTTAGCGTAGCTGCTAGGCTACAAAGATATTGAGACCTCTCAATTTAGACAGATGTAGACCAACTTCTGGAGGTCTTTCAAAAACTATAAACTATAACCTGACAGTGAAATTGGATAGTGCAAAAGCCCAAACTCCTTGAGGAATAAATGCCACTGTAAAGACATATTAGCTAGGGAACCATTGTTTTCCCCATTTTCAAAACAGACGACTGTCGAGAAAGCAATCGCATGTCTTCATCGAACATCTCCAGATGCTGTACTAAACGCATCTGGCAGCCCTGAAAGCATTCCCTCTGCATTCATCTTAACTGTAATGGTCATACAGCCTGACAAGCCTTGTCATCGCTGTCTGCTTCCATAATTCCTTTGTCTCAGAACAGCAAAAAAAGAAAATAAATATTTGCGTTTGTCCCCACACCACACACAAACATAATGAGCGCTCTGCGGCTAATACCTGATATCTGAGGCTTTTGAAGGGAGAAATAAATGGAACAGGAAAACCATTTGCATTTCATAGAGATGAACCTGTGATGGAAATGAACCTGCTGTTATCTTCACCATTCAGGGCAGAAAAAATGGAGTCAGCCTAGATCAGAGCAGTAATGAAGAGCCCATCAATGGGCGAATTGTTATCTTTAGCGCACGTTGAAATGAGAATATCATTTAATTCCTAGAATAATAACTACGCAGTAGCTCTCAGTGGCTTTTGACATGCATTGAGCACATGTGAATGCCATCTGCACCGCTGTCTCCAACTAAGCTATTTCCTGAGGGGATCTTCATTTTACAGCAATATACCCTGGAGTTTTTTTTTTTTCTTTCTTTCTTTTTCTTCTTCTTCTTTCTTTCTTTTTTTTCTTTGGGGTGTCTCATTTTTTAGAAAATCCAGCTTTCATTATAAAGACTAGTGTCTTTTCGTCTTTTCTATTTCTATGAGATGAAAGCCAAGCTAGCTGTCGATCGAATGAAGGGTGTCTTTAATTTTCCTAATAGCAGAAGAAACCAAAGGAAGTAGGGAAGTTGTAAAAGTGGCAGTGTTGCTGTGGGGGCTGTTGTGACAGTTGCAGCTGTGTTCGTTTTGAATCTGTAAGAAAAATGTACTTCTTTTTCACCCAAAATAAAGGGGGAAAAATGTGGAAAATAGAGATAGGGAAGTCAGAGAAGGAAGGACAAAAAAAAAACTCTCATAACATTTCAGAGGGGAGCTCAACCCCGGAGAGGAATTTGCTGTGCTCATGTGACTACCCATGTGAATAGTAGTTGTTAAATCATCATTCACGGGAGTGCAGGGAGTGTGTGGAGATCAGTGTTGCTGGAGAGAAGCAGAGGGGAAGAGACGACCGCACACTCTGCAGGTGATTCACGTATTGGAATCAAACCAGTTCTAAATCTACAGCTGTACTCACACTTCCGGCATCAGAGTGCTATATTTTAGTGAGAACTGAAAGCCAGTTAGTGTTTATTTTGTTGGGTGGCATCTGTCAGCCCTCGAGTCTGATGGATTTTTTCACTCACTTTGTACACCTAAAACAACAAGAAACCCATAAAGCACAGAAATAAAATAGCAATTCTGAGAGGAATATGGATATTCTTGAGGCCCATGCTGAAAAACAACAACAACAACTCAATTACAATAGTTTATCACACTCCTCTGGCTGGTAACATAGCGGTGCCGCTGTCACTGGTACGTCTCAGGTCTTCTTCTCAGCAGGGTAAGGACACAAGTGAAGTCATCGTCTCACTTCTGAATGACAGCCATCATGTTGTGCTCTGACGGGTAGTCGTATCTCTAGGCCCTAAAGGACAATGAGGGGACACGCTGTCATGAGCATACTAGCCTCTCTCCTCCACTCACCTGTGACTGTGTCTAGACGACCTTTAACGTGCGTCCTCAGTGGACCAGTACGGCATGATGATGCAAACCACTCTCAGACTTCATTGGCTTCCTTGTCTGTTATTAATTCTCCTCGGGATAGGTCTCTCCTGAGAGTCTCCGTATGCTGGGCCACCTAAGAGATCAGAAATGCAGTAGATGAAAAGAAGTAAACAAGAGAACTCTAAAAACCTCTCCACATCTTATCTATCATGAGTACTTGAAGTATATTGAAGCCAGGTGGCATCACCAGGAAGTAAATTGTGGGTAATCTACTTGAATTCTAAATGCGTAGATTGTCATAAGTCTGAAAAGCTCCTGTGGTGGTCACATGACATACCTGCAAAAATGTAAACAAAAGACTGTGCTTCTCAAATGCCTCTTTTATAAAGTAATGAGTTTGGCAGGTATTGAGAGCTCAAGGCCTAGGCACTCGGGACAATTTTAACAATATATCATGAGCAGACTCTGAACTTGCCAGAACATTCTTATGATCTCTTAGGGATACAATATTACATTTTTCTTTGTCCTGTAATACAGCTATTTTTCGCTGTTTTGAGACCAACTAAGCGAATCAATATTGCGAGCAAAAAGAAATGTCCATGAAATTGTGACATGAAGCACAAGACAAGTTGAAATGTATTTTAAAAATAGGGCTGTCAGTCAATTTAAAACAATAATTGATTTATTTAAACATGGCATTCCAATTAATCAGTCACATTATATTCATTGCATGTATGTATGTATGTATATATATATATATATATATATATATATATATATTTGCTAAGAAAAATCCTGAAAGGCAGATAATTCAAAGACATTAGGTTGTGGCAAATTAAAGTTTTACATTTTAAAAAGTTATTTATTATATTTCTCTTTTAGTAAACAGAAGTCTGAGTTTATGTACAGGTCAGGAAGCTTTTTTATGCATTTTTTTTTTTTTTATGTAATTAAAACACCTGTTTGTTTTTTAACGTTTTTCTCCTCAGGCGTACATGCTCAGAAAAAGTGCAGGTCAGAACAGTACACAAATGAAATGTTTAACCGCCAAGGCTTTAAAGCACATAATGTACTTTTGTGATTGCAATAATTGCAGTGTCCCGTGAGTGTAACTCTACCGCTTTGTTAACATTTGATGTGAATGTATATCACGTTGTACAGTAAGAGACGAAGGCTCCAGAACTGCAACTGATAGAACATATGCTGCAGCACGACACTATATATTTCTTCAAAAGCACATCGCTGAGACATTTTAATCATCCACGATCAAAAATCATGATATTGCACACCCCTGCCTTAAGCTAACACCTTTAAAACTGTTATTTTTATTTATTAATAATGTAATAATGTCCATAATCACCTCAATTTGCAATAAGTTTAATATGTTGTCTGATGAAAATTCTGGCATTATGGCATTATGATGGTTAAATCAAATATCAAATCAAAACAAATCAAATTTTATTTATAAACCACGTTTAAAATCAACCTTGGTTGGCCAAAGTGCTGTACATAGCAATCAGTAAAAAAAAAAAAATAAATAATAATAATAATTAAAACCAGGAAACACAATAGTATTACAAAAGGTTGAAAGCACAAGAGAAAAAAATGAGTTTTAAGCATGGATTTAAATTCAGCTAATGTAGAAGCAGTTCGAAGTTGTTCCACCACTTAGGCTCAGCCACTGTCAGCGAGATCGTGGGACAGAAAAGAGATATAGATCTCTTGATCGAAGTGATCTAGATGGGTTGTGAGTGACAATTAGGTCAGAGAGATTTGGGGGCTTGATTGCAATGAGCTTTGTAAATGATAACTAAAATTTTACAAACAATTCATTATCAGACTGGCAAGCACTGTAGAGATAATTGGAGTAATATTATCTCGCAGCTGCATTTTGGACCATTTGGGGACGAGAAATTGAGGATAGAGGTAGCCCGACATATAATGAGTTACAGTAGTCAAGTCGTGTGGAAATAAAAGCATGAATAACTTTTTCAAAGCTTTTTCTACTTAAAAATTATTTGACTTTGTCTAACCAGCATAGATGATAAAATCTGGTGCTAACTATGCTATTGATTTGTTTGTCTAAGACTACTGTTGAGATTAAATCCTAAATTTTTAACGTTGGAGGTAAAGTATGGTGAGAGGGTAAATAATACTTAATCCTGCCAGGCAAGTTGTATGATCACCACTGAGTGGATGAAATTCAAAAAAGCAAACACTGTCACATGAATCAATGCAATGCTCAAGGTATCTTCATGATCGAGCACTATGAATACATTTCTCTGTGTTTCGCCTTGAACTCCATTACTCTCCCATAGTGCTGAGAGCGAATTTACTTTCATTATCATCATTTCTTTGTAATATCTAGCCTTTTTGTCATCTATTCAGGTAACCTGGATACAGGAAAGCACAGAGTAGACAAAATTAGTTAGGTTAAATATGCTAAAGGGGAAGGTCTTTTGCCGTTTGTCATAATACAGGAGAGCAACAACAAGAAAAAAGAACAGGGAATGGGGATTTAAAAAGCTCTGCGATTTTAATCAATAAGAATGCCTGCAGTAGCTTCAAGCTGTATTGACACTGACAAGGTCTTCACAGGACACCAAGTTCATTAACTCTTCATCACATTCTTAAAGAGATATTTCCCTTCATAATGAAAACTGTCATTATTTACTCAACCTCATGTAGTTCCAAACCCGTATTACTTTCTTCTGTGGAATGCAAAAGGAGAATTTCTAGATATTCTCAACTGCTCATTTCTATATAATGAAAATGAATGGAGACCAGGGCTGTAACATTTCAAAAAGGATGCAAAAGTAACTTTTGAAGTCATATGATACAGTAGCTTTGTGTGAAGAACAAACTGATTGAAAGTCACTTCAATCAATAAAGCATTGACAGAACAAATTACCACTCAAACTGCAGGAATAAACAAAGCACGAATAAAAACACTAATAAAAACATATCTCTCCACTTCTTCACAGTAATGGAATATTGTATATTTCATTCTCTTTACAACTCACTGATACTGATCGTAGTCAAATCAGTTCTGCTATCGCCACAGTCATACACTCACGTCTTTACATACATTACTCTTTGTATATGGATGAATACAAACGCAGATCCGTGCAGAAGTTACTCTCAAGCTAATTTCAATACATTACACTCTCTGCAACAGAGCTGACAAACAAGTCGATATTAAATGATGTGTTTACTGCTTTATGCTACACTGCATAAAGTACTTTAATAATCAGAAAACACATTGATTTGTGACATTCATCTTACTGTAGTATTATATTTGTGTGTGTGCATCTTTTGCCTTATGTCTAAGCATAATATATTAATCAGAATTGCTACTGAGACAGATGAGGCTGAGCTCAGCAGTGTAATTTCTCATCATAACACAACACATACATAAATATTAATAGCAGGGTTTTTGGCTGGTGGGCATGAATCATTTCTGTAGACAGAGAGGAGCCACCCATGCATGCCCAAAAACAACATTTAAGAAAGTGCTGAGATAAACAGCAGCGATCCAAGGCCTGGCAACAGGAAAAGCCATATATTGCTTCCGAGACCTCAGACAATCAGACAAATCAGACATTTGTTGAGTCTACTTGAAGCGTACTTACGGCAACAAAGGGCAGCTGCCAGTTCGTATTCTTTAATAGAGGTGGTAGTCATGCTGCCCATCAGCCTGAGCAAACTGACTGGCTTTGACAAAGATATAATTCTTGTGTTAATAAGGAACCAGGACAGTTTCATAAAGTGTGTTCATATTAATGGGATAGTTCACCTGTCATCATTTAAAGAATGATGTAATGTCGTCCCAAACCTGTTTGACTTACTTTCTTCTGTGGAACATAAAATAAATCTTTATTCTGAAAACTGTTTTTGTCCATACAGTGAAATTGTTTTTCAAAATATCTTCTTTTGAGAAGCAATTAAGAGGCGATAAGCACTGGATAGGTTTTCCTAGGTCCAGCATCCTCTTTTGGACACTTAAAAAGTGTGAATGGCACTACAGTATAATAAAAATAGCTAAACAAATGCAATTATTTTTAGCAAAATGTTTCACAAAAGGTTTCAATGACAGGTATGATGTTAAAAAGACACATTTAAAACAAGAAGTCAGTTTTTTATTGTTAATTATTAAAGTATTAATAATACACACTAGTTACATTTAAACATTGGTGTAACATGTTAACATCACATTAATGTGATGAACTGCAAATGTAGTTATTCTGCTAGTATACCAGTGGGAACTTGAGGGGAACTAACTTCATACATCCACTAAAAATTACCAAAGTTGACTACAAATCATTAAAAAATAATAATAATAATTTTAAATTTAGCTTTCAGATTCCACTTGATATTTTATCTCATTCAGTGAAATCCAGTCAGTTTTAAATGGGACATGCTATTGCTGTAGATCAGATATTCTGTGACTTTGTTTTTAATTTGGTATGTTGGGTTGTATGTGTCTGTACAGGTATATGATCATCAGTATAAAGCCGTACTGGATGGACTGGAGACTGAGAGCATGATGGAAATCTATCCAGCACAACACATCGAGATCTTCAGGATGGGAAACGGCACTAATGAGGTCCTAGAGTTGCATGACTTCAAAAATGTAAGGGTTTATGACATACATGTGAAATATTTTCAGGCTCACATTCCTGCAATCCGAGTCTCAGCCTAGAAACTGATGTCAAAATACAGAAAGAGCGTTTTTCTTTTTCTCTCAGACTGATGATATTGAATATCTTTGAAAAGCACTGTGCTAAGCAAAAGCAAACTGGCAGCGATGACATCTCACATCAGCATTCAGACAAACTTGTTGCTGGCCCCATCTTCTTTCTAAATTACTATGGTCAGTGGAGCACAGCCACAAAAGAGATTAGTTTCATTCAAGGCATTGCCATGGGAAACCAGAAAACAAGCGAATAGGTAAAATCATTCAAATCACATGTTGATGTAAATGAAAAGGGAGTTCGAGCACCGAGCCCTCTTCGGCACTTCTTGCAACTTCTGGCTCAGGGCAGACTTTGGAATTGATTTTTGTGAAGGAGGGATGTTGCAAGTCATTACACACACTAAAACTACAAACCATCTCCACAGAGCCTGAAGGCTACAGCCCATGAATGGAAATGCAGTGGTAATGCCAACAGAAACACAAGCAAAATCCTTTCTCTACTGTTTTAGACAAGTACTCTGAGTGTCCTCCAGAAACTCAAAAGTAATAATGAGAATTCCACAGCAGCTTATAGGGAAAGCCAAGGAGATGCATCACATAGACTGTGTTATGAAAAAAAAAAAAAAAAAAAAAAAAAAAAAACATAAAATGTCCGCAGCATGAGGAAGAGAATATTCCAGTAATATTTTTTTTACTGCAAAACAAGGTAGAGTACTAGTACATTTCCATTGCATTTATTTATTTATTGTCCAGGAATCACTGCATATACTGCATGTATCATTGCATATCACTCAAAAGTTTGGGGTCTTTAAGATTTTAATCAATTATTATAAATATTATTTTGAAATCAATTAATTTTATTCTACAGTGTTGCATTAAATTCATCAAACATTCTATTTCAATAAATGCTCACTCACATGTCGTGTGACAGCCGCTTTCTGTGCACATGCACATGATGTGTGTGCTTAGAAAACCCTATATCAGAAGTTTAAACTGATATGATAGACACGATATTCAAAACCAAACAGATGTTTTGTCTTGGCAGAGTATTCAAGCTACAAGCTGTAAAGGCACAGCCCTATTCTGGAAAAGTCGGCAGGGAACAGCAGCTCATTTGCATTTAAAGATACATGCACGAAAACAGCATGTTTTTGCTTACACTCAAAATGGGTATTTTCAAAATGGTATAATAAATGATCTGTGGGGTATTTTGAGCTGAAATTTCACAGGCATATTCTGGGGACACCTGAGACTTACATCTTGTAAAAATGTGCATAATAGGAGCCCTTTAAAAAATTTGAAAGTATCAAGGTTTCCACAAAAATATAAAGCAGCATTACTATTATTAACTTTGATAATAATAAGAAATGTTTCATGAGCACCAAAATATTCTTTCAACAACTATTAAATATCTTTCAGACCCTTAACCATTTGAATGGTTGCTTATGCATATGCGACTGTATCTCACAATTGCACAGCTTTGTTTCTTATAACTTTGACTTTGTCAGTGTGACTTAGTTTCTTATTCAAAATGTAGCAAAGTGCAAAAGAGCTAGAAATATTGTACAAATAGCACATTTTTCTCCAGCCATTGTAGTCTTGTAAAAACCAGTTACAAAAGTGGCTTTTATCATAGTTTATAGTTAAGCCTATATGGAAATGAAAGTGGTTAACATTTAACCTGTTCTTTTTCATTAGTAGTATTATTTGTGATTTGAATTTTGTGAAAGGGAGTCCCTCTTTTGCTGTGTTGCAAGCACTTTCAATTTCACAATCTTGTCACTTTTTTACAATAAAAGATAATTGTCTGTTTTGCTTAGGCTACATCTATACACCTTTCACTTTTTAAGACTAAAACAAATGATGGATTCATTGTTATTTTTCATAAAAAAAAACACAACAACATTAAAACAAGATACAATGACAAACTAGCTTACAAAACGTTTATAAACAAAAACTAATAAGATGAGGCATGGCATACACCACATGCTGTATTATATAATGTCTAATAAATTACAGAACATTTAGCAAACACTGAGGAATCAAATAAATAAATAAATAAAAGAGAGCCTCTATAGCGTAATGTGAGGTAAATAGCAAAGATAAGTTTTCAAAATGAAAACAAAAAGAAAAGTACACTAAACAAAATTATAAACGCAACACTTTTGTTTTTGCCCCCATTTATCATGAGCTAAACTCAAAGATCTAAGACTTTTTCTATGTACACAAAAGGCCTATTTCTCTCAAATATTGTTTACAAATCTGTCTAAATCTGTGTTAGTGAGCACTTCTCCTTTGCCGAGATAATCCATCCACCTCACAGGTGTGGCATATCAAGATGCTGATTAAACAGCATGATTATTGCACAGGTGTACCTTAGGCTGGCCACAATAAAAGGCCACTCTTAAATGTGCAGTTTTACTGTATTGGGGGTCCGGGGGGTCCGAAACCAGTATCTGGTGTGAACACTATTTGTCTCATGCAGTGCAACACATCTCCTTCGCATAGAGCTGAACAGGTTGTTGATTGTGGCCTGTGGAATGTTGGTCCACTCCTCTTCAGTGGCTGTGCAAAGTTGCTGGATATTGGCAGGAACTGGAACACGCTGTAGTATACGTCGATCCAGAGCATCCAAAACATGCTCAATGGGTGACATGTCCGGTGAGTATGCATGCCATGCTAGAACTGGGATGTTTTCAGCTTCCAGGAATTGTGTACAGATCCTTGCAACATGGGGTCATGCATTATCATGCTACAACATGAGGTTGTAGCATGATATGGGGAAGTCGTGGCCTTGTGATTAGAGAGTTGACACCTAACCCTAAGGTTGTGGGTTTGAGTCTCGGGCCGGCAATACCATGACTGAGGTGCCATTGAGCAAGGCACCAAACCCCCAACTGCTCCCCGTGCGCGGCAGCATAAATGGCTGCCCACTGCTCCTGGTGTGTGTTCACGGTGTGTGTGTGTTCACTGTTGTCCATAGTTGTCCATAACATACACCTGCCCATACCATAACCCCACCGCCACCATGGGCCACTCGATCCACAACGTTGACATCAGCAACCCACACGACACCATATACGCTGTCTGCCATCTGTCCTGTACAGTAAAAACCGGGATTCATGCTTGATGAGAACAACTCTCCAAAGTGCCAGATGCCATCGAATATGAGCATTTGCCCACTCAAGTCGGTTACGACAACGAACTGCAGTCAGGTCAAGACCCCGATGAGGCAACGAGCATGCAGATGAGCTTCCCTGACATGGTTTCTGACAGTTTGTGTAGAAATTCTTCGGTTATGCAAACCGATTGTTGCAGCAGCTGTCCGGGTGGCTGGTCTCAGACAATCTTGGAAGTGAAGATGCTGTATGTGGAGGTCCTGGGCTGGTGTGGTTACATGTGGTCTGCAGTTGTGAGGCTGGTTGGATGTACTCTAAAACACCTTTGGAGATGGCTTATGGTAGAGAAATTAACATTCAATTCACAGGAAACAGCTCTGGTGGACATTCCTGCAGTCAGCATGCCAATTGCATGCTCCCTCAAAACTTGCGACATCTGTGGCATTGTGCTGTGTGATAAAACTGCACATTTTAGAGTGGCCTTTTATTGTGGCCAGCCTAAGGCACACCTGTGCAATAATCATGCTGTCTAATCATAATCTTGATATGCCACACCTGTGAGGTGGATTTATTATCTAGGCAAATTTGTGAACAATATTTGAGAGAAATATGCCTTTTGTGTACATAGAAAAAGTCTTAGATCTTTGAGTTTAGCTCATGAAAAATGGGGGCAAAAACAAAAGTGTTGCGTTTATAATTTTGTTCAGTGTAAAACTAAACTTGCTGCCGGTGACAGTGCTTGCATGAATACCAGGAATACCAACAGGTTCACCTTCTCTGGTTTAAGAAGTCTTTTACTTTACTTTACTGTAAAAAGCATCCATCGTTTCTTCAATATTCACATCATTTTTGCTATAATCACCTCCACACAAAATGAGCTGCCAATGAGAGTATAAACCAGGCTCTACACGCCAAGCTGCACAGTTCAAACAAGTTGCCTTTGATGTTTCTCATATGCAACAGAAATGGCAGCGCTTATGAGTTGATCAACGTGGTGGTTGTGCCAATGCGACCACTCACAAAATTTTGTGACATAGGCAGAAAAAATGGTCACAGTCTGGAGTCCTGCAATTAAATATAACCAAAACAGCCTATTATGATTTTTTTTATATCAATAATAAACTAAATATAAATAAAACTTGTCCACTCGGTTTTGTATTTTTGATGTCTTCTTTTCCCCCGACACATTCATAATCACTTTGGCGATGCTTTGATTGCTTTCTGCGCGAGCCGGAGCGTGGAGTAGGCTATAGCCTAAAATACGCCTGCCTATAGGCCTATATTAAAGGATGGTTAATATATTATATTAATCAATTTAATATAGCATGCAACAAGTTGACTAGAAAATTCTTTTTTCGGGGCAGGCCTACTTAGCACAAGGAAGCGCTCCATTTTTTAAATAAAATGCAAAAATGACATTACGAAAATGCGACAGCATTTTTATTATCATCTTAATTATTAAATACAATAGGCTACAGCATGTATATAATTGGTTCTAGGAAAAAATCTGTGGGGGTTCTATGGGGATGCTTTTGTTGCCTTGGGGGAGCTGAAGCACCTGCTAGACCCTCCCTAGCGCCACCCATGTCGGTAAAGATGCAGGGAGAATTTCTTAACAAAGTAAAAGTCCGTTTCTAACATCCTAATACAGAAACAGTATACTGCCAGGGTTAGTTTCCCAGACACAGATTAAGTCTGATCTTAGATCTAGTAATGTTGTTAAGAGCGATTCCTTAGTGCTAAATTGGTTTAGCGCCAGCCCTTGACTTCACCTGCATCCAGGAAGCAGCATTTGTTGTCTCTCAAGCCAATAACTGGTGGAAACAGGTGTGGGCATCTACATACAAGTAATGTGCCAATTATTGGAGCAGAGCTCCTTTGCCCTCTCTACCAATTGCTTCATTCAGTGCTTCCATTCGAATATTTGTCTCAGACCATGCACACATTTAATCTGGCTAATGACAAAGCTGTAGTTCAACACTCTTTCTTAAATGACATTCGTTTCCTATTTTTTATCCGTGTAATGAAGAGTCTTTCCATTTTCCAGTTGACCAGGCTCAGCAATAAATGCATTTCATCAGAAGATAGGTCCTTCTTGTGTGCAAAAGCAAACCATTACCAGAAATTGAAGAGCAATTTGTCACAATCATTTTCAGCACAAACAATGCACTTTTCACTCTTCTCATAACCGTTTCTTTACTAACCAGTGAGCTTAAGTGAAAATGACAAATTTGTTAGTATGCAGTCTAACAGTAGTTATAAGAGTAGAGAACACATGAATTTATGATGCTTCCTTTAATACTGAAGAAATAATTAAGCTCCGACAGTATACTACTCACTCTCCTTATGCTACAACAGCAAAAAGAGAGCAACTGTGGATTACTTAATGTATTCCCGAATGCAGGGAGATATTGTTTTTATCCTTCCGCGTGAAGAGTCTGTAACGCGATAGCCTTTATGCTTTCAGACAGTAGAGCACTTTCTTCAGATGCTCCTGCTAAAATGGGTTTTTCTCTTTTCAAGTGTAAAGCAACAAATTCTATATGGCAGACCATCAGCTGTGGCTTTCAGGAAAAAAGCTCCACACTTCACCAAACAGATTAGCTTCGCAACACAGACCATAAGTGCTGCAAATCAATGGGCTTTGCCTACATATAATCATGGCTTCAGTGGTATACCTCTCTACTGGCTGGGGCTGTAGACCAATAATCTTGAATTGGCTAGGAAATGATTCCCGTTGCTTTAGTTATATAATATTCGCTATATCTGTGCTGCACTGAAAGGCTTCAGGGTGTTTTTGTGAGAGTATTTGAGGTCAAATGCTGATTTTTTATTTTTTGTTTTTCAAATCAGGAATAAACAGTCAATCTCATTAACATCTATGTCTTTCAAGGGCATCACAGGAATTCGTTTTGCCAAGCACCAGAGATGCTACATCAGGGCTCAAACCAAGGAGCTGCCCAAGCTGGACTCAAAGACTATCAACGTAGAGGTATTCTAATCTCATCAAATACATCTTTCAGCGATTTGCTTCCTTTAAACAGGATGAAAAAACAACAACATGAATTTTGCAACAGAGTTCATCAGACTGTGAAAATGAAACTTGCTTCAACCATCACCATTTATCTGCAGTCCAACTAACCAGCAAACCCACGCCAACTCCCCAACCCACCTCCACCATCTCATCATCCCCTCCAGCATTTTCCACAAAAGTATAAACTTGGGTCTCCTGTGGCCGTGAATCCATCCGAAAGTCCACAATCCCATAACCCCTTTGTGGCACACATCAAATGGTGTTTGCCGTCAATCCTGAACTAATATTAATTTTTAATCATCTCCTCTGAAGCCTCAGCCCAAATAGCCTTAAGGAGAGAGAGAGGGGTCCTTGGGAAAGGTAAGCCATTAAAATGGTATTTGAAGATGTTTGCTCCATAAATTTCACTTGACTCAGGGCTGAAGTGATTCATCTCTGTTCTCCTGCTCTAATGGCTGTCTGTATGCTCGGCAAGAGTGATGGGTGAAATTCTATCAATCAAGCATCCAATTTATGGGTGTCATGGAGAATGGCAGGCGGTTTCGAAAGCGCTAAACTCTCTTTCCGTGGCAGTTCATATAGAAATGGGGGAGTGCAGCAAAGTGTCGTGCATCTCCAATTTGTATTAAAAACACAGTGATCTATTATTGTCTCAAGTTCCCAGACATCCTCTTTGACTTTTGGAACAGAAGGTATTGTAGGCAGAAACAGCCTGCATGTTCTCTCCCTCATCGTTTTAATGTCTAATCCATGTTTACAGATACTAATTGCGAAGCAAACGCCATATGTCGCTGCCATTTCTCCCTTTTTTTGCTAAATTGTGAAACCTAATTAGATTTTTCGGCTAAGCTTTGTTTCACAGATGTGAAATCAATCAGAGTTGGCCAGGGCTGAAGCAGTGGGGCTAGAAAGAGAGGGTAGATGGAAAGAGAGAGTGTGATTCACCCGGTTCTCGAGGGGGGACGGGGACACATGGTGCAAGATGGAGCAAGCTGTTCCTACCGTAAAGACACAGCTAACCAGGAGAACATTCACACAAATGATCTCTCATTTATTGGATAAATAGACTAAAGAGTGTAAAATGCTAAAAATGTAAGCTGTGAGCTTCACATGAAGGTGACGGAATTATTTAGGCTTGCTAACTGCCTATTTACATTCCTGCTTTCTCTAAATCTTTGATTATATACATACCAGCATGGAGGCCTGAGATAAATCAGGATGCTATTGAAACCAAAGACTGCTTGCGTGTGGATGATAGAGAGAGCAAGAGAGAGTGAAACAGGCCATTCTTTCCAAGGTTGTGAGCATGTAAAGGAAGTCGAGGTTAAAATCCATATTATTAGCTCCAAATGCAGCTGAGCCGCGGGGCATGTGACCGTGGTCCCAGAGCAAGCTGCCTTAACACACTTCACCACAAAACAATGCTGGCTGAGAAGAAACTGCATGCCACTGATAAGGAAATAAAGCAGCCTGTGAGCACAACCAGGTGACAAGCATAAATTGTATGCTGCCAGTTTGTTTACCATTTTCAATTTATTCAGTCTGGGAAATGATGAAAGCAGTAATCCCTGAACTTCCCACTGGTCTCCAACTGCCCAAATGTCTCCGATAAAATCACGGCCTGTCTTCCCACACAGCCCTAGAGTCTGAGGATAAGTTTGGTAACTACCTCTGTGCACCCTTTCTTTCCAACTTTTGCCATTGATATTTATACTAAAGAGGTTTACATATACTCTTATTTATTATACAATTATTCTGCCTAGTCCAAGGGGCTTCAGACTAAGATGCAGGATGCAAGGGAGTTAGTGGAAAAGATATGTTTATTTATATTTATCTACTTTCACATGTTTATATCATTCTGCTTTTTAAAACAAAAGACTGATCTATGAATATTTTATTTCCACAGCCCTAGTTTTTAACATTAAGAAAAAACTTTTTTACAAGTGTTAATCTCTCCTTAAAATGTAAAAGTTTTCAAGAGAAGACAACACAGCTGTTGTATATTTTAGAAAGAGCGATCATTGCAAGTGAATCATCATATTTGACATTAAAATTCTTGGATCCATTAAGGCACAAAAAAAAAAAAACTTTTATTCGTAAAGGATCAATTAAATCAGTTAAAAATGAATTAAAGTCATTTATAATGTAACAAAATATTTATGTCAAATAATGTTTCTTGAGCATCAGATCAGCACATTAGAATGATTTCTGAAGTATTATGTGTCTGACTACTAACTGGGCCATGCTAACCAGCCAAACCTTGACTCCTTGGTCAAGACATAACTCAGCTTTGCTCTTTTCCCTTCAGTGCCTCTTCCGCAACCTTTAGATGTCTCAAGAGAACCCTCTTAAACTTATCTGGCTAATTTTATTTTAAAAAAAAAATGTGTTGAAATGCTGTGGGATCAGTGCCCTAACCTTTGTTTACTCGTATGAAAGACACGCTTTGCTTGAGCAGTCAAGATGGCCAATTAAAGCAGTCTACTTGCACCGCTGCCCCTCGTTTTAATTTTAGGCTAAAACAGCATCCTTCACCGCTTGAGTCATGCAGGCTGTCCTCAAAGAGTGAAGCTTTTAATCAGGTGGAACTGGAACCGCTACAGGTCAGTGCTGTGTCACTTCCCAACAAACAAGAAAAGGCACCAAAAATGACTTCTAATAAAACAAGAGCAGCGGGAAGAAAAAAAGAGGGCTGAGAGGGAGAGCAAATGGAAAGAAAGAGGGGAATCTAATATAAATGATAGTAGCTCAGACAATAGCCTCAGGATTCTACATCAAGCTTAACTAATGTGCAATTAAGCTTTAGACTGGGAGAAAATCACCTTGTAAAAATATTTGTCATGTGAGCCGTTTCTCTGGTCTCTGTACTAATTAACAAGGGAATGTAGCAGAGTTTGTTTGTACTTCTATTTACACGTAACTACAAGCACAACAAACATACACCTCATGTGATTACATTACCCAAAGATGCTTTCTAGATCTCAATTAGAATGAACTGACATACAATCACTATCATTAAGTAATAATAATTTACTTATAAGCTCATGAACTGTAGAACTAACAAATTAAGTACACTATTATCAGTTGTATAATTAGTTGTATAATGGGTGATGGGGTGGATGCACCACAGTCTACTTTAATATGCCTTGAGGATTGAATAACGCATCAGTCCTTCCTTAGAGCATCACAGCAGACAGACTTTAAAGTCATCTTAAAGTCAGATATATTACTGTACTCCTATTGCTATACAAATTAAAATGCAACACCACCAGTGCCTGCAGAAAAGGGCATTTTTTCCTCATTCAAAAAAAGGGAAGAAATAAGTGTGTTTCACAAGAAGGTACAGCTATGGTCTTTAAGATAGGTCAAATTAAATATTTTAGCCATGGTCAGCAGTTAGTTCTCTGCTCCCTGAAGAGTAAGAGTGAAATGATCCAAGGCAACAACATTAAGCAGAGACTTCAGCTTTATCTTGTTTGGACTGTGGAAAGGAGACCAAGGATGCCTGTATGTGCAATAAACTGACAAACAGAAATGTGTTTGGAGGGTACGGAAAGAATTGGGTCAGTTTCAATCAAACTAAATGAGCTTCTGAATGCACAGCTGAAGTATCAATAATTTCCCCTCAATCCCCACATACAAACATTGATCCTAAGTGTTTTGTAGTAGTTTAGTTTTATAGTGGTAGTTTTATAAAATAGGCTTTGAAGTGAAAATATGACCTGAGTTAGCAAGTTGTGTAAGATAGGATTTATTTTTCATCTTACCATACACAGAACTGCTGAAAGACACAAGGATCCAGTCGCAAACTGCTCACACTGCTGACACTTCACTCATGCTCATTTAAACAGGGACTGCAGTGCTAACCAGAGTCTGTGACAAAGACACATCATTCACATTAATGTGTAAATGTTATTTATAATGGATTTGTGTGGTTGTGATGGTTTAATGAATCAGATTATTTAAATGTTAAAACTAATTGTATAATTGTAGTTAAAAACAGAAGTCTAATCATTTGCAGTTAAGCAATTTGTTGACTAGCTATGATAACTTATTTTTATCCTCGGGTGTCATTAAAACAATGTGTAATAAAAGCATGCCTGATCACTTTCAAATTTAGCTTCAGTGGCCATCTGACCTCTGGTGCAATGCAGTGAAATTGTGAGAAGATTTAGCACATATTGAAATCTTGGGGAAGTAATATCGATACCATCCAAGCATTGAAAAAGTTATGGAACTCATTACTATGCTTCAATATACTAAAATGTAATGTTTACTATTATATAATGATATGTAATATACTATTTTAATAATATTATATAGCTGTGATTGACTGTTATTAGAAATATTGGCAATAATGGCCTTCATACTATCGGTGTCAGATCAGCCATCCATATCTATGACCTAAAATGTACATCCTTTTCACAGGTTAGTGAGACTGATGAAGTGGATATGCAGATTGTGGACTCTCAGATATGGATCCCTGCTGAAGACCCAATCTCCAACAAAACATTCCTGTTGAATTCCAAGATCTGGGAGATTTGCCAAGATCTGCCTATCCACTGGATCCACCCATCTCCTCTCAGAGGTTACAAACAGGGCTTCACCGACTTGAAATCTAATTCAACCCTAGTGATAAGGTTTCAGAATAGCCTAAGAGTCAAGTCTGTAATTTCTTTTGCTCTCCACTGTTTGCTTGTACATCCCTTCAATAGGAATTTCATGGTTAATGCACTAGCAATGTTCTAAGCAATCACTGATTAACTAATCATGGACACAATACACCATGTTTGAGTAACATTTTTGCCACAAACCAACTTTTTCCAAATGAGGGCATTATAGTACTGGAGGGTTTTATTTTCTTCAAGGGTTAGTTCACTTCCAGAATAAAACTTTTCTGGTAATTTACTCACCCCCATGTCATCCAAGATGTTAATGTCTTTCTTTCTTCAGTCGCAAAGTTTTTAAGGAAAACATTCCAGTTTCAATGCAGCTTTAAAAGGCACTACACAATCCCAGCTGAGTAATAAGGGTCTTATTATCTATCAAAATGATCTGTCATTTTCTTAAAAAATAAAAATGTATATACTTTTTAACCACAAATGCTCATCTTGCACTAGCTTTACTTCACGCATTACATAGTCACGTTGGAAAGGTCACACATGACTTAGGTGGACATACCGACCCAGTGTTTACAAAGCAAACATGCTAAGAAAGTCAAATGCCCTTTACAAAAACATTTAAAACAACTATGTCAGAGGATTTTGAAGTTTGAGGAGAAAATGAGATGGAGATTTTCGCTCTACCCTACCTTTTTGAACCAGATTACACAGATGAAGAGCTAACCATGCGTAGCCTTTCCAACGTGATTATGTAATGCGTGAATTTGAGTACGCGCATCGGGGAGCTAGTGCAAGATGTGCATTTGTGGTTAAAAAGTATTTAAATTTTTCTTCTTTTTTTTTTTTAGAAAATGAACAATTAATTCGCTAGATGAGATCCTTATTACTTGGCTGGGAACGTGTAGAGCCCTTTGAAGCTGTATTGAACTGGACCTTCAACCCCTTGGCCACCATTTAAGATCATTATATGGAGAAAAATCCTGGAATGTTTTCCTCAAAAACTGTAATTTCTTTGCGACTGAAGACAGAAAGACATGAACATCTTGGATGAGAAGGGGGTGAGTAAATTATCAGGAAATTTTTATTCTGGAAGTGAAATAATCCTTTAAGGAAGATCAAAGAGACCTTTCATGATATACATTTTTTAGTAGCAAGTTTTTAGCATTACTGTCTTTCCTTCTGTGATACAGATGCTGAGTTCCACGATGTAGAGGACGTGGAGGAGACCCCAGAGCTGGAGGCGAGAGGTCCACGTCAGGCCCGGGACGTCATGGACCAGTTACCAGTAAACGACTATGTAAGTATGAGCCTGAGGTTCATTACTAAAAGACGTGTTCAGACTGCGGTTGAGCCGAATAGTCATGCTCTCTTTCTTGGTATAAATCGCTCATTAATCGATGTTCCCTTTCCGAACTTAAAACAGACTATGTGGACCACAGGGTATTGAAATTGCTCTATATATCTGCTGAAATCAGGCCAGTTCATTTAAGACTCCCTTAATGTCTTACAGCTAATGGAGAGGGATATTTAGCCTTCAAAGGAAGCAAGTTTGCCTTGCACAATTTTTCCTTGCCTCTCTTATGTAGTTAGTGGTGTACAAAGACAGTCTCCCAAGGTCACTCATTTATGAATAGATAAATGTATTAAATCATGCTTTAATTATCAAAGCATGGAGAATCAAGCAGCCTAAGAGTGTCCTTTATTGCATGAATGAAGTAAAGCATATGTTCAATGATTAATTATCCTGAAGTCACATGCACTAATGCTTCACACACCTACGATATACACCTCCCCAACTAGCATGTGACTTCTAGCCTGACTTCAAGCACAAGGATGAGAAAAGAAAGAACTATGGGGTGGGGGAAAAAGCACATTTATCTGCAGAGACCCAGGAATGTCTTGCCTGCCCACCTCATCCAGCAACACAGGCTGCAACGCACTGTAAAATTAAAGGCGACCCAGATGAAACCATCTTTCCCTTTTGAAATCCTCTCCTTCTGTCAGCTGGTTAATACACACCAATCCAGCCAATTCCAAGGCTAAGCACAGGCGGGCTGTGTTTGTGGGCAGAGCGATAACAAAGGCTTTAGGGAAACGTCAGAGGGGATGTGGCTCCCAGTAATTGGAGTCTGGAGTCATGTAGATGCTGCTGGGAAGCCAGATATCCAAGACCTTTGAGAGGATCCTAGACGCAAGCCCTTCTTTAGCTCTCCCACCGGCAGAAGTCTGCAGATCGAGGAGGGAATTCATATTTTGCTACAGGTCTCTTCCTGTTGTGCACTTTTTATAAATAATCATCAAAATTCCTGTGACAGAAGGCCCGAGATATACGAGGCTGACCTTTCCCCAGTCCTGCCACGCTGATGCGTTGCATGCCAGCACAGCTCTGGATATCTTTCAAACTGAATAACTATCATCTGGCTGTGCTGAGAAATTGCATCATGGTCCTTGACCTACATTGGGAGGATAAGACTGATGATTGGGTCCAGTCGTATCTCAGAATTGTGTGCCTGCCACAGTTGTTGATGGTTGGAATCGTGACCCCACGTCCGAGCTGAAAGCATTCTGGCTTGCAGATCCCTGATTGAACCTGCCTCCCGGTGTCTGTCTGAACTTAAGATGCACTGTCCAGTCAAGGACCCGATGAAGATGAATTCACTTTAAACTTAGGATACTAAAATGAAACAAAGACTTTGTTTCAAGTTTCTTTTTAAATCTGTAATTTAAAACAAACACTTTAAAATTAACATTATAACCAGCAGTGCACATAAGTGGTCCGCATGTGCTACCAAAATAATGTGCTGTGTAAATTAGTTTAGAGCGCGCGTTTGCCTACAGACATGGTTGACAGCTGTTAATGCACAAATACCATTTTAGATCAAACATACTGTACTGTATAAGATGTCTATTCAAACTGAAAGCATAAATCTAGGCTAACGTTTTCAAAGCACAATGCAAAACTGTGACATTTCATTCACTGATGCTCTACAGTTGGCACCGCTAAACCAGGAAGCGCATATGCTTACTTCCCGGCAACCCGCCAAAATAAAAGCTTGCTGATTTTAAGTTTGAAAATAAAAAATTCAAATAATTCCAATTCAGAACCTGAAAACTTATGTGCACCCCTGATTATAACACATTGAGTACAGTTATAAATTAAATAACAAGCATACATGTTATATCGTATACCTGTTTATGCTATACAAACACCACAAATGACCGTTCAGCATTTTTTGTGGATGCCAAAAATAAGGGCTCTACATGTATATATAAAAAACAACATCCTATATTATTCTATAACTACATTACCATTCAAAAGTTTGGCAGCAGTAAGTGTCATGCTTGCCAAGGCTGAATTTATCTTATCAAAAAAAAAAAAAAAAAAAAAAAAAAAAAAAAATATATATATATATATATATATATATATATATATATATATATATATATATATATATATATATATAATATATATATATATATTGTACGATATTACTACAATTTAAAATAAGTTTTCTAATATAACATCTATTTAAAATGGAATTAATTCCTGTGATGGCAAATGCATTACTCCAGTCTTCAGTGTCACATGATCCTTCAGAAATTATTCTATTAGAATATACTAAATTAATATCTATGTTAAAAACTGTTGTGCTGCTTAATATTTCTGTGGCAATCATGATGCATTCTTTGACGAATATAAAGTACACTATATAAAGAACAGCATTTATATAATATAAAGAACAGCATTGGTTTGAAATAGAAATATTTTGTAACATTATAAATGTCAACATTGCTGAATACAGTATTAATTCCTTCAGTATTAATAAAATTATTGACCCCAAACTTTTGAACAATGGTGGATATCAAAACTAAAATAATTTAATAAAACAACTTTCTTCACACTTGAGCATACTCTAACAAGCATTCCTCCACAGGTTTCGCATTAAGTTTTTGATGAATGTTCAGCTTCAATGATAATTAAATTCCACCATACAATGAATGCAAATGCTTTTCTTCTGTTGTAAATGGGATATCTAGATTTGATACATAAGTAATCTGTAAAAGAGGTCTTTCTCCATCATTTACTGATAAACAGATCCTCCACAAGAGATGTTTTTGTGTTTGTGTGCACTCCGATCCATTCCAATCTGCTCCAGATGTCCCAATCAGAATGAAGCATGTATAATGTCAAACTAAATAAAAGGCACTCAAATAAATAAACAAACATTATGTTAAACATATTTAATTATGTTTGAGACATTAATAAGTTAACTTTGACAGTCCTGAAAAAAAGTTAATAATTTGATGCACGAAGAAATTTGCTCAATATGTATTTATAATCAATAAAACTATTTTGGGAAACAGTGTTTCTCTAGTGTCTTGATTAGCATTAAGATTAAAATAATTTATACCTTCAGTAATTGTGGTTTATGAAGTAAATCCACAGGGTTTGAAGCTGAGAATCAACTCTATGATGTGCCACGCCATAATAAATGAGTTTTTGTGCTTTCTCACATTAAATGCTACTACATCACACTTTACAGGCTATAACACTAAACATAACCGAGAACATGACAGGCTTTGTAAGGCTAATACAAAACTCTACAGTCAGCTATAGGCACCTGTTCTTAATTACTCTTATTAGTTTATGCATGACTGACATCATGTCCCGGAGTACTTCACTTCTTCTCACTGACATATAAAGTCTCAAACATAAAGTTATTAACACTCACTTTCTCATTGCAGCAGGATAATCAGTTTGATTAATATTCCTCTGCGGAACAATACCATTCTGTTTGTTTTATCCTAATCACACATCATTTCACTCGAAAGAAAAAAAAACTCTTATTTTTCCAAATAACATCCACCTTTCATGTCGGCAGGGGGTTTTCTGTGAAAGTCTGATAAAGCAAATAGTGCTACACTGACAGGCTTTGTGCTGTTTCCAAAATGAACTGTTGTCTCAACACTCTTGACCCTAAACCTGACAAACATTATGAATCAGTAATTGTCTTTGTGCATTTGTGAGAGTAATAAATCAAAGACTATACAAGCATCACCCTGCTTTCTCTTCCACTAGTCTAATCATTAGGAGAATGCAATTTTCACTCCATTCATCATTGCATAGTGAGCTCATGAAAACTCATACATGCCTTGTTTATGGAGAACATAATGAGAGATGGGACTCCAGAGGAGAAATGCATGTCATTATGCATCTTCACACGCACATGCACAGGCACATTATAATTCACTGCACCCTTAATCTCAAACCCAAAAAGATCAATAATGATAATAATATACCTGTTTATGCTATACAAACACCACAAATGACCATTCTGAAATGCCATTTCCATACAGGCAACACATTTCAAAGAGATTTTCTCCCCTCGCATTCATTTGCGTCATTTCCCAACCGGAAGTCTGAAACGTTGCAAGACAACTTGGAGAGATATGGCTTCATCTGCCAATCTAATGCAGATCAGCAGAGGTGACTAGGTCCATGACAGTGTTTTTAATCAGATGGATAACATCATATTGTGTGCATCGTAAGCTTGGGGAGACCGAAATGCAGTCAAATGAAACAGTGCGAGTCGAGGGTGCTGTGTGCTCCAACAGTTACGGGAGATAGAAAGTTAAGTGGCACTTCTCGGAACCCATCTCGTTGTAACGACTGATCAAAGGCATGGCACTCAGCCCTGGGTAATCTGGAGAGGGTACATATACACGATCACAATGGAGAGGGCCAAGGGCCATTAATTCTACCCAATTTACCTTTCACTCCACTTTCATTTGGCCCTTACACCAATTCACACCCTGCCTGCGAGACCAAATAAACCGATCCTTGTTGGGCGTTCATTACCCTGCTAATTGCTGTATGAACGTGCCATACGCTTTATGCCAAAGTCAAAGGAGGGCATGAAAGTGCATAGGGGAGGGTTCTCATTTCTGAGCTGAAATGAGGCCGGGGTCGCTGCTCAGACTGAGGCGCCAATGCTGTGCTTTAATGGGAGTGGGAGGGCTGGGATGAAAGAAATAGTGTAATTATCTCAGTGGCTGCCAGTGTCAAACTCGCTGTGACTGAGAAAGGACAGGCAACAGGGTTATGGGACTTGAATCAGAGATGCTAAAGCCAAGTGATGCCACCAGCGGAGTAATGGAAAGGTCAAGGGCAATATATCATGTCTGATACCCTGGCTTGGCATATCAAAACCATCTCATTTAAATGCCACTCTGATCCTTGTGACATATCCGAGCGTGACAGGGTTTTTTGTCATCGCGTGTCTACACCCCATAATCACTCTTCAATCCCCCTTCAGAACACTGTACCTTTTTATTGCTAGAATCAAGCCATCAGACATGCGCCCTGTGGCGAGATTGCAGGTATTGTTTGGCCGCAGTTCTGACCCTGTTGACTCACTCTCTTTGCAGAGAGAAATCGGGCTGGAGCTGGACAACAGCCTAGATGAGCAGGGCTACTGCTGCCAGCACTGTCGTCGGGGGTACCGTTACTGTCGGCGATACCACGAGCCCCTGGGCGGCTTTTGGCCGTATCCCTACTATTACCAGGGAGGACGGGTCATCTGTCAGATTGTCATGCCCTGCAACTGGTGGATAGCAAGAATGCTGGGACGAATTTGAAGGTGCCGGAGGGAACCAATGGTGCTATGCTGCTCAGGGGTGCACGTAGACCAGCTTCATTTGTACGAAATGCTACATATACGCTCAAAAATTTCCCATTCTTTGTGTGAAAAAAAATCTCTTAAAATAAGGCAAAACATTAGCTCATCCTCGGTGACCATGTCACTATCATAATTATTTTTTATATTATATTTGGGTAGTTGATGGATAACAATCAAAATCAAGATTATAGTATATATATAGTATATAGTATATATAGTAGATATATAGACTATATAAAAACAGGGAAATTGCATATTTTAGGTGCTATTTTTTCCACAATCTCACCTTTGTGCTTTTATTAATTTAATCTGTGGTACTACAAATGTTAATACAAACATTTTCCATCTCAGACTATTTTCAACAGCATTTTGCATGACATTTTTACAACCATATTAATATTAAACCACATTTGTCTCTCAATTAATATGGTTACAAAAACTGTTATTATACAGTTAACTGTTTAAAACAGCGCTAGATGGAGTCTCATGTCAATGGAGAAAGTATTTCATGTCAACTACCCATATATATATATATATATATATATATATATATATATATATATATATATATATATATATATATATATGTGTGTGTGTGTGTGTGTGTGTGTGTGTGTACTTTTACACATGGTTGTTTTCTGTAAGACTTATCCTTTTCAGTGAACAGTGTATTTATCTGTCCTTGACCTGATGTTGATACTGGAAGTAGAACAGAATCAGGTGTTTTGGAAATGGTCAGTTACTGTAGTTACGTATTCCATGCAGACCTTTCAGAACAATAGTGTAGGTGACCATTTCTATGTACCCTTTATTTGTCTTGTTTTTACTGGATGAGAGGCATTAGAAGAAACCAGATTAACATAAATACATTTACAGTAATTTGCATGTTTGTATTATGAAATATTGTTTTTAATGTATTTACGCTTATGCAAGTCCCTTTAGAACTTTAGAAAATTAGCCTTTATAAAAGCTGTTATGTGAATTTGATGCAGTGTCGAACTGCACTGTACACATATCACATGGCTATATTTAAGTAGTGACATTGCTAGCACCATAATTGCAGGTCTGGGACTGTTTCAATCAATTCTTGCATCCAAGCAAATGCGTACTCTTTAAATTGCATTTACGTAATCTAACACTCCTTTGTGTTTTTCCAGCAACTTCCTTCTGAATAAAACCGGTAAAAGTTATATTGTCTGCTACTAATTTACTGCTGCATATAAACATGTGCTAAGGGACCTAAAAAGTGAATTAAAGGTGCAGTAGGAGATCTCAGATAATGCTAACTTTAGCCTGATAGCACTGAAAGCGAACTTCCCACCGTACTTCCCACATTTCACAGCCAGGTAGGAAAGCCAATTAAAATGCTCGGACCGAGCATTTTGATTGGACGAACATTTCTTGGTACTATGCCTTCCACAGAATGTGTAAATACATATAAATACATTTAGACCACTTAACTTAATGATTGCTATCGGGATGTGAAGAGACTTTCAACCAGCATAAAAAAAAAAATGTTTCTGAAGACAATAACCTATTGCACCTTTAAATGTATGCCTTCAGATTTTTTAGTTTGTTTTATTTTGAAGACAAACTCAATGACCTTGACATTATTATGCTCTTCCAGGTCAGCTCCAATAAGACCAGACACATGACTGCACTGTATGAAATCTAATAAGACAGACAGACACGGTATATTATTTTAAATTATCATATGGAAAACCTTGAAAGACATTACAGTGAAAGCATACAAAATGCATCTATTCTGAGAAACTAACAAAAGAGCAAAACACAGAGCTTTCATCTTAAAAAAAAAAAAAAAAAAAAAAGATGCCACATCTGTGCCAAACAACCACACAAAGCATTCCATGGAGGAAGTTAAAACTCACCTTGATGTTTATCTCTTTCGCATCCATGGTCAGTTGTATAAATGTAATTTTCATCAGCCATATCTTTTCTCAAAACACTTCTTTCTTCTGCAATACTAAGATCTAATTCAATAGAAGCCTGAGGTAAATGATCAAAGCACAAACTCAAAATACCCCAAAGAAGGGTTATTATAATGGATGCTTTTTCTTTTATGACAATACCTTGAAATCATCTGAGACACCAGCACTTATCTTGATGCAATACAAGAGGAAGTCACCTCAAACATTAACAGAGCATCGTATAATGGAGAAAAAATCAGTAATTGCAAAAATATTTGAATTCATTCAATATTAACAATTTCAGTTACATAAATGCTACAGACATATTATTATTAATATTTCATTTATTAAATTATTACAACGTATATTACAATTATTACTGTAATTCTTCATATAGCCTACTAGCCAAAAAATAAAAATCTACTTTCTCACCCTCATGTTGTTCAAAACCTGTATGACAAAGAAGACTGGAACAACCTCTGAGCCTCTTTCATCTAGGCCTATACAGTGAAAAGAAAAAAAAGGGCAAAATGCACTATAAAAACCATCATAAATGACACAGAATAATAGTAGACAAAGAGCAAGAGAAGTATAAATTCATTTATGTCATTGTCAATCAAGCTGTGTTTACAATGTGCCTTATGATATGCCATATTCATATACCTGTGTTTTCATTTCTAGACACATACCTGCGCTGGTGTATTTACATGTCAGCTATGACAAATAACATGTTTTTTATATATAGTTTATGTATATTAACCTGTTAAGGCTAAGGCAGGAAACCAGAGAACTAAAAAAAAAAAAAAAAAAAAAAAAAGGCTCACTCTCAATCTTTCTAGAAAAAAAACAAAACAAAACAAAAAACCTTGATTCATGACTTTAAATTGAAGGAACTGTAGAATAGCACTATGCACATATACCGACCCAGATCCATACTGAGACGTGCCTAACGATTTCAGATTTAAAACAACTTATTTTCATTTGTGAAAGCTCAGAGCTGGTTGTATTTCATTGCCGAGACGCAGAAAGATTAAGAGTGAGCCTGCAGCAACAGTGACTGCATGAGACTGAGGGTGAAAATTCAGTGAGTCTGGAGCAGTGCAAGGAGGCAGGATGACTGCAGACTGCACAGGTACGCATGTGAATTAATTCCTTTTGTAAGCACATCGAAAGTGCATTGTAATTTACCTCCGAGTTTTAGTTCCCAGCATTTAACTCGCCGGTACGTGTACGTGGAGTACTGTGTACTGTGTAAAGTCTGTGTTTTACAGGCAGACTTTCTGCTTTAAAGCAGTACACGATGTATAAGAAGAGAGAGCAAATTGCTTGTTAAATGTATTTCACTGAGGTGTGTCACTACTGCCCTCCAGTGGTGCCGTATGAATATGACTATATTCTTGTCTATTAAGGTGATAAAAGCAAGGAGATTTAGAATACCTAGACATTCCTATCCATCTTGCTGGAAGTTTTACGGCTGGTGTAGGACTACTCTGATGAACACAATATAAAATCTGGCTTCTTTGCTCATGTTGGCTAATAACAATATGTATATTAAAATAGGATGACTATATTTTAGTTTTCCAAAAAGAGGACAGTGGGGACAGTTTCGCCTAGAAGTATACGTAGCAAGGGTTTTTAGTGTTTGTTAGCTTGTTTTGTTTTTATAATAAATAAAAATAAAACAAGTCAATGGACCAGAAAAAGAATAGATAATGCTTGTGTTAGAATGTCATTATTTATAATAAATAAAAATAAAATAAGTAGAAAGAATAGAGAAAGAATAGAGAATGCTTGTGTTAAAGGCTCTTTTTTTTCTTTTTAAATAAAACAAGTTAGAATAGGAACATAGAGCAAATGTTAGAGGGTCAAACTTCTTTAATAAAAAAAGCAGATATAAATAGAATTAGCATTATAATAGAGAGTGCTAGAGTTAGAGGGTCAAATGAAGATGAAAGAGATGTGTTTTCAGCTATTTCTATTAAGGACTTAGCTGCTTGGATTGAGTTGGGCAGGTCATTCCACCAGGATGGAACAGTTAATGTGAAAGTCCATGAAAGTTTTATCATAGGTAGAATGCAAAATGTTTCAATACAAGCATTTCAGTCAAATGTAATTTATGCAATATTTCAAACATTTAACCTACTTGGGAAAATAAACCCATGGCAACAGTTTAAAAATATCCCAATTCTGTGGACTTGGCAACCCTGCATCCAAGTAGAGCTGCTGCCTGCCGGAGTCAGATTTGACTGACCTCAGGTCAAGAATAAGGAGAGATGACTGACAACACCATGCTGGAGTATTTGCTACTCAACAGATCCTGAACTCATTGACAAATATCTGATCTTGTAAGATGTGCTCCCTTTACAGGTGTAATCAAACGCTTGTTCAAAAGAGATTTAAATACTCTGCATACTGAGAGCGGCTCCCTGATGCGCCAAAATTATATATATTAGAATGTTTAAAGGAGTGGACATGAAAATCGCGGGAGCAAATCACATGTTGCAGGAGCAGGCGGCAAAGGTCAGAGATTCAGTGGGAGCAAGATTAAGAAAACAGCCAAATCTGGGGAAAACAGGACATGGTCACCCTAATTATAAGGTATAAATGTCTGCTCCAGGTACGACAAAAGCGTCGCCATCTTTTAACGGTCAACAGGACACCTGTTTGAATATGACAATGGAGATGATTGAATGAGCTGAATTAGCAGTATTTGTGTACAGTAAAACATATGTAAATGTAAATAATACATTTACTGACTTGATGGTAATTTTCAACAGGTTTTCCATGACATTATCATTTTACAGAACATTTTTTGTCGAGTTTGATATGAAAAAAAAAAAATGCTGTTTTGTAAAAAATTTTGCAACAGATTTATTTATAGCACGACGTTCATTTCAGTAGCCATTGCCAACAGTTAGTAATTGTCACAAAGCGTGCCATATCTATGGTAGGACTCATCAGACTGGCAAAAAATAAGTTGCCTATAATAAATAAATAATATATATTTAAAAAAAACTGTCTAATCAAATTTAAATGATGAATACTGTATTGTAATGGTAGTTTTTGCTTCATGACATAAGATTTTAACATATATTAAGGATTTTTTAGATCACTATATTATTTATGAAAAATATTGAAATAGTCATTCAGGCTGTGCTCGTGTGTGTGTGTATAAACAATTTAAATAATAAAAAAAAAAAAATCTCACATCTATACTAGATTGCAAAACATCTACTTAAATATTTAAATATAGCCTAATTATTTCCATATATTTCATTGTTGCTAGGAATATACATACATCTATATAGAATATCCAGATCTTTTTGAATGGCTGTCAACAGTGTTTTTCTGCCAGATGATGTAGTTAGAGCATCCACCAGCAGGGGCTAATGGGGCCATAATAATCAGCCAAACCTTGACTCTATGGTTATGACCTGGGAAATATAAAATTGTAGTTATTGTTTCATTTGTCAGTGGAAGCATTTTATAAGTTCAGGCAGTTGAGGGATGTAGGGTGAGAAGTTTAATAGCTGTAAGAGTTGCTTTTAGCTTCTATAAATTCCTGCTGTGAGACTGCTGCTGCTTTAAAAATGTGATGTAAAAATAAAGTGATGAACAAAGGAAGAAAATTGGAGTGGATGTCATTAGTCTGTTCAGTAACAGAACGAAACCATTGTTTAGCTAGTATGTGTGTGTGTGTGTGTGTGTGTGTGTGTGTGTGTGTGTGTGTGTGTGTGTGTGTGTGTGTGTGTGTGTGTGTGTGTGTGTGTGTATGTGTGTATGTGTGTGTGTGTGTGTGTGTCAGCATCCTGGTGTGTGAGCAATCTTAGCGCAGCCCCTGACTGGAGGCATATTTCTAATGACCGCTATCCCTCAGCCGCCCCACAACTCCTCACTAGAGGGACGCTGTGATGCAATAAACACTCACTGTCTTCAAGCATGTCATTGGCCCCCAGCTACTTGTCTTCTTGCTTTAAAAATAGAATGTTCCTTGAGCTGATTTTGTCCAGCTGTGCTGATGTAAAGACCCGGTTTGACGCTAGTGAACCACAGATGTCTAGAAATTCAGCTTTAATTTGAATATCTTTTTTTTTTATAACTATACGAGGGTTATTTAGGTTTAGAAGTTCATGATTCATTATAGATACTATGACATTAAGCAGTGAAACACTGATCACTGCAAGCTCTTGTTTAGTCTTTTTTAATGCTGCATGATATGAGTAATAATAGGGAGACAAGATGCCATGTCAAACAGCTACACGGGTTTCCTGTGCCATGACATGCTATACTTCATCTTAATTTTGAACATTTTCTCATTCTTGTATAATTATTATATTTCCAGTTATAACTGCATATTAACTGTGAGACTACAAAGAGTATTAGTGCTTTAAAAATGTATTTGCCAATTTTAAGAGTGAAAAGTGACTGAAATGGTGAAAAACCTGGAATGATGACCAGGGCTAGTTGTCACAAGGGCTGTGAAATTAACATTAAAGGGGATATGACCCCTTTAATGTTAATTTCAGCATTTACTTATGCATTATTAAAATCAACAGTTGTGCTTGTTAATGCACTCTGAAATAGCTTGAACTAACAGTGAACAACTGTATTTTCATCAACTAACATTAAGAAAGATTAATAAATACTGTAATAAATGTATTCTTCATTGTTCGTTCATGTTAGTTAATACATTAACATTAACCAATGGAACCTTATTGTAAAGTGTTACCAAAATATCTAATTTAAAACAGTCATGATCAATTTTGTGAATTAAAATTCCATCATATTTTACTGCTATGATAAAAACAAAATCACACTGACATACATTAACACAACACAGTATAGCATAGGCAGGTTTTAAATTATTTTATAAAAGTCAGGTCAGGGCAAGATTTCACATTTTGTATAAAATAAAATGTATTACAAAAACAAAACAACTTTTGTACATTACCTTTTACTGCTTTATGATTTATTTTATTTTATTTTATTTTTAAATTAAATACCCTATAATTGGCTGTTTAATGGCACATTCCCATTGTGACAGCATGGCTCTTGGGGAGGTCAATGAGTTTTTGGAGCTTTTTGTTTTGTTCTTTTTCTTATGTGGAAAGGTGAAAACATCCAGTAGCTTTTTTGTAACAAAGACTTTAACATATGTTCCTTTACAGAAATTGAATTTCAAAAATAAATCCAGCTTAAGACATTTTTGCTGTACTGGTCTCCCTCTATCCTCTATTTAAAATTAAAGACACAGACTTGACATTGGAAACGAAAAGTTCATATCTATGTTTTTGTTATATCTTCTCCAGTTCACGTAACATTTGTAGTGGTGTGATAAAATATCTTCCCATTTTCACAGGACATGTTAACACTGTGCAAATCGTTTAAACATCTACTTTCAGTTGCCATTTTGCTTTGCCCATACTTGTGGCTACAGTTGCCTTTAACAGCTCTGGTATTGTGTTTTGCTGGATGTTATTGGTTTATTTTTCAGTGTTGCCTGTAGGGTTCACAGTGCTGGGTGATCTGCAGCTGCGTGTGAATAGTAGACCTGGGGGTAAGAGCTCCAGAACGTACCAGCTGCCAGATGGCTCCATCAGCAGACACACACACCCCACCGTATAACACCACTGAAAGCCTATCCAATCCTGTGCCAGTCAGTAATCACACACACAATCATTTCTATCCTCACCACAAGTCCGGCACACAGAGCTGCAGGTGTGAAAACTGTTATGGGTCCTCTCACAGTCTGTGTTAGTTGTTTAAAGATTATTTGCCCACAAGACAGACAGGGAAAAAATTATTACATGAAGTCATGAAGGGTGGATATATTAAACAAATAATAAAATGAGAATTCCGTCATTTACTCTCATGTTGTTCCAAACCTGTATGTTGTCTTTTCTATGTGACAGTTCTGTCAAACTCCAAAAAGGGCAAAATACACACAAAAAAAAGCACCACTAAAACAATCTGTGGCATAGTCTTATTTATTGTTTTTCAACCTTTTCAAAGACTTTTTGGAGTTTGACATTCACTTATGTACAATAGTGGTTGTACATAAGAATGTGAAGAATGTTTCTTTTTGTGTGTTTCACAAAATAAATAAATAAATAACAGGTTTGAAACAGCATGATGGTTTTTTTGTGAGCATTTAAAAATGCTCTTTTTCACCCACTCAAATGAGGGAACCATGCCTGATTGTTCAATAACTCTTTTTGGCGCTTTGCTTCCTGTAGTTAACAGATTGCACTCACTCCATCCTCGCCGAAGTTGCCGTGGTGCTCTGTAGTCTCCAGAAGGAGCAGGCAAGCTGAATGAGAGCACATATGGCTCGAAACAAAGCTCCCCGCAGCAGCCTAGAGTCAGAGCAAGATGTTGCGAGATACCTGGGAGTGTATCTGACCTCTGTTAATTCACGTTAACAGAAGAAACGCACGAGGAGATGTACCGTGTACTTGTTTTAACACATTGGAACAATGATAGCATCTGCCTTGTGGGCTTTGTGTTGTTTACCCACAACCCAGTTAGTCTGTGATCTTGAGTTTTAATTTCCATAACAAAGAGGGAATAGGAGATCACACGTTCACGTTAAGGCAAAATTGATTTTATTATATTTCTTTTCTTTTGGTTCTCTCTCTTTATTTCTTTCTTTCTTTTTTTTTTTTTAGAAAAAAAAACTAGTCTACTATACGAGAAATGGAAAAAAAGGAAAGCCCCATGAAAAGGCTAGATTAAATTATAGCAAGAGCACTAGCATACCTTTACCCAAAATCTATGGAGCATAAAGCCTGTGGTTAACAAACATTTCAAACAAGACCAGGTCCGAAAATTACATGGTGGCAAGGAGAACATTTTTCTTCTATTATGAGGGAGCTCACTGATTGTCTTACTGACGTAATATTGCATAATACAAGGTGTAGCCATGATTGTCAGAGCAGCACCAAAACTCTGGTGTTAGTCAAACTAAATTCGAGGCAAAAGCCTGCTGCCCATGATCAGCATCTAGTCTTCAGAGAGTCCAGTCACCATTTACCTTCAACAACTTCAGTCACTTTTTCCAATTTAGCACAAATTTAGATTGTCTGCACCATCCACTCTGTTTGCTATTAAGAGACTGTGCTCTAGATTCATTGGATATAAATGAGGCGAGGAAGGAACGGAGGCCATGGACAGATGACTACATCAACTACAAATAAATACATTTTAAAAATCTACCTAAATGTCATAGACAGTGTCTGAGACACAGTCTGTGATCTGAAAAACAGTCGTGTAAGGCATCAGTCGAACGATATGTGGGTAAAAGTATGACAGCGTAAAGGCAGAAACCAAAGAACATCACATTTATAGCACATACACTCTGTAAAAATGGCTTTAAACACATCACAGTGAATAAGAACAGCATGATAGCTCAATCTCATAAAGCTAAGTTCAGATCCCATTATATTGAAAAATAGATAAAATATGAAAGGTGTGCAGATTACATGGAATGCTTTAAATTGGAAAAATACAACAATACACACATACTGGATTCTTATAGGTAAAATTAGCCCTACATACTGCATATTTTCCCTCATTTTTGCATTTGTTTAAAAAAGACTTTTTACACAGAATTTAGAAATTCAGAAAATAAATAAATTTGTGGCCATAAATTGAATCTTAGTTGTATATTATATATTTATATATATTTATGTATACTGTGTTCCATTTCATATGAACAAGATTATAATGGGGAAATACTTTGCAGCTGATTTTGGAATTTGTCACTATATTCTCTGGTCTGTTGCTACAGTATATACAAACAAAGTCTACTTGAACTGTCTCTTTTGACAGGCAATGCCCATTTCCATAAAAGCGCAGTGCTTTTAAATTTGTGTGTGATGAAAAAGAATAACCTCTTCAGTTCTGATGGTGTGAGGGGGATGAGATAATGTCATAATTCTGTATTAAAAGCAGAGTGAATCATACAATCTTCCCCTTCAAAGCATCACTTCCAAAACAAAGCATTAACCACCTAGGCACTCTTTCAGTCTTATTCCAATATGCATCCTTTTGAAGTCCTTGAAGATGGCTACAAAAAAAAAATAATAATAAAAAAAAGTTTCTCCATCTTTTATGTCCTAAGCAACTGTGTGTGTGTTTTTTCAATGTCAATGGTGTGTTGTTGGTTTCTTTTTGGCTTCCCACCAACTCCTCCTTTGGTCTCTCTGCTGGATAAAGTCTTTGGATTTGTCTGTGGATATGATAAGAGACAGAAACATCTCAACTGGCACATATGGTGGGATTATCCCTGGTTGGAGAATGGCTGCTCTCCTGTTGGGAGTTTGGAAGTGACAGAGAGCAAACCAAAGAGCTTTCATCATGACATCATGGTCGGTTTAGGCACAATATCACAATAACTTTGAGTAAACAGCAGTCTTCGGGTCCACGCCCTTTCTAAACAATCAAGAGCAATAAATTACAGATAATATGCTCCACTGAAATCCAGTTTTTTTTCATGTGTTGGTCGATTGTGTCCACATTTCCCTGCTTCAGCTGAAAGTTTAGGTCTCAGCCGGTTCCGCCTTGACCTGGATGAAGTGGGATGCGGGTATCTGCATGGTGCCCTGCAATTCTTGCAGACCTTGAGAGCCCTCTAACAGCTCTTTAGCCTCAGACTCCGGATGCAGAGCCACTTCTCCCCTCACTTCTAGCTCCTCCACAGGGGTCAGCCCCTCACTAGGGCTGCTGGCCAGCTGCGAGCCCATGTCCGAGTGTCCGTTGAGGGTCTGGCACAGCTCCTGACCTGCACTGTTGATGATCACAGTTCTGTAGCTCAGCTCTGCCACTCCTTCCTCGAGCTCATCTTTGCCATACGAGGCCACATTAGGGTTGCTGTTGACCAGAGATTGGAGGTACTGGGGGTCTAGGATCTCCTCCTTCACCTGCAGGCTTTGAAGTTCACTGGGCTTCAGGACAGTGGCGATGACCGTTCCAGGCTGCTGGGCCACTACGGGCTGCCCGTTGGCATTGAGAGTGACCAGGCGGGTGATGCCATTAAGAGAGCCGGCTTGCTGTGGTGTGGTGCTGATGACAGCTCCACTGGATGAACCCAGAGTGGACACAAGGAGCTGCTGGGACTGGATGCTGTCTGTCGTCAGAGAGGCAGTCTGGATGGTGAGCACATCTTTACTGCCAGGGCTGGTGGAAGGCACAGTGTGGAGAATGACCCGAGGTGGCGAGGCATGTGTGGAGGAATCCCCATTGGTCAGAACAGAGGGCAGCGGCAAGGTCTGCAGGGTGACTGGACCACCTCCTTGAGCTCCTGACGTGAGTACCATGGGAACAGAGCCTGGCATATTTATAGTCCTGAGAGAGATAGAGGGGCATAGGGTTATAAAACAAGAGCACTTTAGCTCCAGTATAAGGAGAAGGAAAAATTATATGGCGGCTTTGAATTATTAGAGCCAACTGTTTTACTGATGAAATGTGGAACATGCAAAACTGAACTTTTTTTAAGCTAAAGATACTAAATTTATGATAGATTTTTAAATTCTTAAAATTAAGTCATTTTTAGCCAGATTATTAATTTGTGGCCATGTTGTACTAATTTGTTCCCTTGTATTAGTTAAATTGTGGCCAAATTGTACTACTTTGCTCTCTTGTTTTAATTTAGTTAAATCATGGCCACATTGTACTATAATCCCTTGTTAAAACATGGCCAAGTTGTACTAATTCATTCTCTTGCTTTAATTTAGTTAAATTGAGGCCACATTGTATTCATTTGTTCTATTGTGTTAGTTCAATTGTAGCCATGTTGTACTAATTCATTCCCTTGTTTTAATTTAGTTAAATCATGGTCACGCTATACCATAATTTAACAAAAAATTCGTAATTTGGGGCCATGATATCTTTGTAATGCGTATTACAGCCTAGGAAAAGTGTTACAAATGGCTCACTTATAAGGTCTATTTTGGTTATGATGCTGCTGCTTAAGAATTTAGCCACCTATGTAGGCAGCAAAGACAACAGTTTTTGGAAAAGAGCTTTCAACGGTGGTTTTAAATTTGTTAGTACACTTCCTGCTTGTGTATTTGTGCACACAAAAACGCCCCTCACCTTATGGAGTGTGTAGACGCTGGGACAGCAGCTCCTTGATTTGGCTGAAGAACATGGACTGTCTGCATCAGCTGTTCTGCTTGTTTTCCATTGCTGTTCAGCCCGGGACTCATCTCTCTCTTCACTGACTTCACCTGCGCGCTCTTCCCCTGTGCACGTGATGAACCGCGGCCCACTGCCCGTCCGTGAGGAGCAGACCGTTGCCCTCCATAACCAGAACTGGTATCGTCCCCTTGGCTATCATCCTCATCAATAATGACCAGATCTGAGGGCATCTCCTTAAACTGGTAAACAAGCCTCTGTCCTTCAACCTTGGCCAGTATACCCCTCTGGTAATAGTACCTAAAAGAGAGCGAGAGGAAGGAGGAGGTCAAGAAAAGCAATTCCTCTGGCATGATTGGTCCCTCTGGATGAAGTGTTTGTAACCACTGGCTCACCTGAGTGCTCTCCCCATGGTTTCGTAGTTCATATCAGGCTTGTTTTTGTGCTTGCCCCACAGCTTGGAGACAGCCTTGGAGTCCACCAGCTTAAAAATGCCCTTCTCTCTCTGCGTCCATTTGATGTATTTGGGACAGGTGTTTTTGTCTTGCAGCAAGGCCAGGAGAAACTCCCACAGGTAGATAGTGTTACCTACAAGAATAAGGGTCTTTTATATTCCTCTGTCGACTCATTAAAAATTTAGACTTATTAAAAAGCTTAAACCCATTTCATATTTCACACAGGATTCCGCAGGTCTTATTTAACAAGCCGAATTGGCAGAGGTGCAATTATTGTATTCCTTCTCATAAGCTTAATAAATCAATTGTCCCTTCATGGTAGCCCTATGCCAGGCTGGAAATTAATTAGAGGGGCCTGGCACTAGATTATTCTTATTTGTCGTGTGGTTTGGCCAGAAGTGGTTAAAAACAGCTACCCCGGCAGTGGGAGTGAGAGAGAGAGAACAGACCGGCGTGTCAAGGTGATGTATATCTATGCGGCCGGCCTCCTCTCTGAGCTGGGAAAAGGACGCATGCATAAGGGGCCTCTATCAGGACAGCATCGATGTGCCCTCCAGCCCACTATCACTTTTAGTTCCCTCACAAACGCAGCACTTTGAGAGCACCTCATCAATTAAGCAGCCACGGCACAACCAGCAAAGCAACTCATGATGCATGCAGGAGACAGAGAAACGATAGTTTCCAACTTTTCTCCTTTACTACCCTGCAGTGGTCCGAGGTCATGCTTACCTTTGCCCTCTTTGCTCTTTTTCTTCAATGGGAGAGTTGGATTGGTGATAGGAGAGCAGGGCCGCACTGGTCTTGGTTTGCGCGCTGCAGGAGGATTGCAAGAAAATAGTTACCTCTCAGACAGAGAAAAATTAATTCCAAAATAAAATAAAAATCATATAAATAAAAAAATCTGATGCATTTGGTTATCTTTTGAACATTTTTATATTCTCTTGTCTCACTCGTAGTTTTTTTTTTTTTTTGGGTGGGGGGGTACATTTATGCTGAGGTGTACACTGCCTTCTACTGGAGGATTTTGGTACCTTTGCTTTTCCTGATAGGCTTGGAAAGGTTCTTTTGAGGAATCTCATCCATGGAGGATGTCTCCTCATCCAGGGGAACATCCATGCAGCCGTTTGAGAGCTGTTCTGGACGCAGGGAAATGTAGGTCAGGTCTGATTCCAGGATATTCCCATATGTGTGAACTACGAAAGGGTACAGGTCAAGTATGAGTATGCGTTTATAGTTCTGTTTGCTTAAACACAGGCAGAGCTGAAAAGAGAAATAGTATCAATATGTGCAAACTGACTGAAGTATGCTGCGTTTTTTAAGAAGTCTCCCCACAAACATTTCTAAAAAATAAAATAACAGCACCACCTAAACCGAAAGTGAGTCATCACATACTCATGCGTTTCTCATCCAGGATGTTATTGGGAGATTCCATGTTCAGTAGGGCTTCAGCTGCCTCGATGGTCTCCATATTGTCCTCTCCACTTGAGACAGGGGTCTCTACTGTGGACAGAACATATTTCCATCATCTGACAAACACTAAGCTAGTGTTTCACTATCATGGCTTTCACTTAAAATGTGCTTGGCAGTAGTTTTCTGGGAGAAAAATTTAAAGAACAAATAGATAAAGTGATTTGTGAAGCTATCCATTATGGTTACACAGAAAGATTTTGAAATCGATACTTTTATATAGTATGCATTAAATTGATCAAAAGTGACAGTAAAGACATCTGTTATGTTACAAAATGCTTCTATTTTAAATAAACACTCTTTTTCTGAGCTTTCTTTAAAGAATCCTGTTAGAATCCTATATCATGGATTCCACAAAAACCTAAAAAAATTAATTAAAAAAAAAAATGTAAACCTGTTTTCAACACTGATAATAATAAGAAATGATTCCTATTACAGCCAATCAGAATATTGGAATGATTTCTGAAGGATGGTGTGACACTGAAGACTTAAGTAATGGCTGCTGAAAAATTCAGCTTTACCAGTGCATGGGAAAATTACATCTTTAAATAAATATATTCAAATAGAAAACCATTATTATTATTTTTTTACTTTGAATATTTGCCAATATAACTGTTTTCATGGTATTTTGATTAAATAAATGTAACCTTGATGTGCAGAAGAGACTTCTTTCAAAAACACCTCAAACTTTTGAACAGTACTGCATATATACTGTATAAACAGTGTTTGTGGATCGTTTCAGTGCAATGCATATCCACCCAAAAAACATAATGCCACCTATAATTGTGATCACTTATTGGACTCACCAGAGAGCCCCACATCTCCCATCATGCTCTCTTCCACCACATCCTGAATGGCATCCACCATGATGCCATTAGTCACCTCATCTGCCTCCAGTCCAGAGTACACCTGCATGAGGTCGGCAGCAGGCACCTGCTCCACGATCACCGCTGGGAACACTGAAGGGTCGTCCAGCTGTGGGAGAACAAACAGAGAGATAAATGCGCCATTGATCTAAAATCAATCGTTGTGTGATGCTTTTAGTGGAAAGGCAGTAAAGTGCACCATAATTGCTTCAAAACACATAAAGTTGCCCCTTCCCTGCAGATGAAAGCTTATAATCCACAATCGTCCAGGTTACTTATACTCACAGAGGCTGCAACTAATGGCCCATTCATAATGGCTTTAACCTGATCTGGTTCAGTCACTTGGTTGGACTCTCAGTATGTGACAACATAATAAGGCCTGAGACGAGCCTGTGTGTTATCATGTGAGTAAATGGCATAAACGCAAGCATACCACAGCAGTTCCAGTAAGGTTCTTATACACATGACCCTGTTTGCTCCCAGGGTCATGAGCTTCATGCCAAAAACACCATTTCAGGCTTCCTCATTTCCACCAGCATTCCTAAGCGAGGGTGGAGATCACATGGGGGGGAAAGAGGAAATAGTTGCTGCTGGACTCTCAAGCCACAAGAGACTGTTCCTCATCCCTTACCCAAGTCAACACAGCCAAAATATACTATAATACTTAATAAACAATGTCTCTCATTAGCTGGATAGCAGCTCTCATTGGGCCTCTGGCAGACGATATGTGCAAACAATGCAAAACGTGTCAGAATATGAGTGAACATTGACAGAGCGGGAATAATTCAAGAGAAACTGCAGTCTGATCAAAGTCTAGTGACCTTTATTCTGACACTTGTTAGAGGAATGCTTAAATTATGCAACTGTTCATTGTGAGTCTGACAAGTGACTGCCTTTCCTTAAGGACTACATTTCACGAATTATTCTACAAACTTTAAAAATTACTGAGAACACATGCACGCATGTGTCTGTTGTGTTGTGTAACCACTAGATGGTAGCAGAATGCAGTTTATCACCTTTCCAGTTGTGCAACTGTGTGAAGACGAGCAAAACGACCAAAATTCAAAGCCCATTCCTGGCCAAAGACAATAATCTCACACAAGCACAAAAATAAATAATATTTAACAATAATTGATCAGTGTACTACAGTACTTGAGGAATGCTTGAAATACTGTCTCTTTGCAAACAAGATTGTGAAACACATAAGCCATCTTACATCTTCCTTTGGCAGGATTTTCTGTTTTTGTTCCATCATCCTTGGACTATTTGCTGTTGTTATGGCATTTTCCCCAGAGACTGATGGGTTTGGCTTTTCAAATCTCAGTTCAAGGCCAGAATAATTCATTCAGTACAGTTTAACACAAACTCTAAACTACTAGAAACAGATTCAATTTCGACACTTGAAATTAACTACGGTTTAATTTGGATATTCACTACCATTCAAAAGTTTGGGTCTGTAAGACTTATATGTATGTATGTGTGTGTGTGTGTGTGTGTGTGTGTGTGTGTGTGTATATGTGTGTGTGTGTGTGTGTGTGTGTGTGTGTGTGTGTGTGTGTGTGTGTGTGTGTGTGTGTGTGTGTGTGTGTGTGTGTGTGTGTGTTTGTAAGGAGTCTCTTATGTTTACCAATGCTGCATTTATTTAATTGAATACAAAAAAAAAAAAAAACTAATATTGTAAAATAATGTTGCAATTTAAAACAACTGTTTTCTGGCCATCTAGCCCAATAACCTACACTGGGTGCATGATAGTAAAATGTCATTTATTCCTGTGATGAAAAAGCTGAATTTTCAGCAGCCATTACTCCGGTCTTCAGTGTCACATGATAATTCAGAAACTATTCTTATATTCTGATTTGCTGCTCACAAAGCATTTAATATTATCAATGTTGATGACAGTTGTGCTGCTTAACATTTTTGTGGATTTTTTATCATGAATTTTTGATAAATAGGAAGTTCAAAATAACAGCACATATTTGAAATAGAAATCTTTTGTAAAATAAATGTCTTTACTGTCACTTCTGACAATGTGCGTCGTTCATCTGTGTACTAAGAGAAGAGTTTTTAACTAGGCTAGACAGACACTCGATGAATCCCACAAGCCCTGACTGCTTAGTAAGCAGGAAACTTAGTCTTGTTCTGTGCATTTGTCCATGTCCTCCCTCACGTCCTGCTCTACTGGGGAACTACAGACATCAGATATCAGGATTATGCAAAAAACTTTGGTGACCAGTTTACATATTCTCTCTCATACTCCATGACAAGTAAATGCAAAATAGCAGAACATATCCGTATCTGTATATGTAGAGTCTATACAAAGTCAAAATTTCTTGCATAAATTCCATGCTATTTGTCATCAGATCAATTTATGATGTAATAAACATGCCATAAAAATCAACTGAATAGCTCTGCCCTAATAAATGTAAGATCCTAATAATGCTCTTCATACGCCAATATCTCAATCTTGCACATTAGTAAAAAGAGTAAAGCTTCTGTTTTTTAAAAAAACAGAGACTGCCATAAACCTGTAACATCCTTTTTTCCCCACAATAATCAACCACATTTCTAAAAGGGAAACATCAGATCAGTCATTTGCATAGTTGAGTTCCGTGTTCCTACAGTATGCATAAACCCGATAGCATGCGGCATGTTTCACAGTTACACTCTCTTCTGCTTTACCTGACACCAGTCGTGATACTAATCCACTGATGCAATCTAAGACCCTCACTTGCAAAGTCAGAGACAAGTTCTTGGATGATTTTCAAACACTGTGTAAAACACTGGCGTCATGCGACAGGTTTTTAGCAATAAGTAATTAGTCTCTCACCACTATAGAAAATATAGAAAAGCTGATTTCATATACTGTGTGGATGCACCAATACAATTGATTCCTTGAAAACATGCAAGTAAAAAAGCTTTGATACCAAAAAAAGCAATTGTTGCATAAACTTCAGCAGCCAAACTACATTAGAAACTACATAGAAATTTCTAGATCAATGTTTGACATACACTGGCGTTCAAAGGTTTGAGGTCAGTAAGTTTTTTAGAAGTCTCTTATGCTCACCAAGGCTGCAATTACAGTATTTGACAAAATACAGTAACAACAGTAATATTGTGAATCTTTCAGAAATGATTCTAATATACTGATTTGGTAGTCAATAAACTTTATTATCAATATTGAAAACAGTTGTGTTGCTTTAATTTTTGTGGAAACCATAATTCTTTTTTTTTTCAGGATTCATTTATGAATAGAAAGTGCAAATGAACACTATTAATTTGAAATAGAAGTCTTTTGTAATATTATAAAATGTCATTACTGTCTATTTTGATCAAATGAATAAGTCCTTGCTGAATAAAGGCTGTGCTCGTTTATACAGTAGCGGTGAGATGTTTGATTACAGTTAACAAAAGCTCTACGTTGTTGTACACAAAATGACTTACAGTAAGTAGGAGTTGTCTGTGTTTACTAAACTAATTATGCCAACTGATATGATTCCTATGTTTGGTATCTCTCACCCAATACATTTTTATGCTTTAAAAATAATTGAAGAAAGTGGTAATCATGTATTTTAACTTTAAAATACTATGGTGATCAGTAGCATCCTGTATTTGATATAATCACTAGTGGAATTAAACGTTTATTAAAATGTTAAATACCACCCTCAAATTATAGTCTCATTGAAAAATTAGAGCATTACTAATTTTTAGCATTACTAAAAATACAAGTATCGGTATCAGTGAGAACCAAAACCAAGTGTCAATATTTGCACTCGGTCTTTAAAAATATTACCTGTGCATCCCTATTTTATACAACCCTACAAATAATTAAACTTACGCGCACAATAATTTGCAGATCAAAAATCAGCCCATTCTGAAAACCTGATGATGCAAGAAAACCTTGCTCATACAGAAATTCTTTTGTTTTGACATCAACAGTCATTCACATGAGACGTGCACGTACTGAACAATTCACTAGAATGTAGGTAAAGGTGTTTACACACCGAGTGATCTAGTAGTGCCAGTTATTTTGTTTTTTGCTTAAAAAGTTTGCAATCTTTAGCAGATGTTTGTCAGACGTTATGCTATATTAGGTTAATAATATAATCAGTGTAAGAATGTGCACTCAGTGCATCTCACTGAACTCTGACACGGTGGCTTAATATCATTTCACTCGCATTACAAGACAACTTGAATTATGGGAGTAATTATTGACTCTAGGTCCAGCACAGCTAATCATTACAGTCCACACAAGCAGCTGGACACATTTCACAGCACTCACAGTGTGTGGAAAACCCTCACAAGCAGTGAGAAGCGTCAAGGTTTGTTTTGCACAGTATCCGAAAAAGCAGCTCTATTGTTATTAGTGGGAGTCAAAAGATATCTGAGACTGTCGGGCGACTGGTAGAGCTTATTTATGATGGTGTTGTAATAGAGTTGGGGGATTTAGGGAGTGACTTAAAGCCAGTGTCGTTTCAAAACAATAGTAGATTTCTGGATAGAACAGGACTTGTCTCCTATGCAGCAACAAGTCGAGCAGGTTAGGCCTGAATCTAGCTTTCAGTACACTTTCATTCTGTAAGAGAAGAGGCATGGGATTCGATAGAAGACCTGTTACACCTGAGCCATTCACACGACTGTACAAACACACTTAAGATGAAGATCAGAGTTCTGGAGTCGTCTGAACATACAGAATATTCAGAATATACACAGAACAAACCAAAACACAAAAGCATGACAGCATGCTTGCATCTGCACATATTGTAGAGTGGTCTAAAAAAAGACATTGGCTGGTTTCTGGTTGTCAAGCTTTACGGAACATGTTTACTATGCGAACTTGAAGAGAACCAACATTACTTAAAACACTTGAAACAGTGACCTCTGGACCAGTTGGTAAAAAATAGTTTAAAAAGTGGCTCAGGAAAGTGAAGTTCTCAAATAGCTCCAGCAGCATTTTTTTGCACATGCCACTGTATTGTACTGTATCTGGTGCAATAAAATTAATTAAAAATGCAATAAAATACAAGTGTTCAGATACTTTTTGGGGCCACTGTATGTAACATAATTAAGCTTCCTGAGGCTCAAATGCTACCTTTATTC